>NC_091455.1:168655697-168830697 GCF_027789765.1 Dendropsophus ebraccatus
TACCAAATGCAAGCCATCCAGTGAGCCAGTAGGGCAAACATGGACATAAGTAAAGTAAGGACTATAGTACTGTGCTGGGAATAGCGATCCAACTTCTGAAGAAGCCGTAGAAGCCGCAATAATCTGATGGTTTTCAAAAGGTGAACAAGAGAAACCTATAGAGTAATCACAGTAATCATGTTAACATATGACTGTGTGCTGTCTACAAACAGCTGACTCTTGTAAGCTTGCATCTAGTGGAAAATCAACAAAAAGCAACATTATATTTTTTTTATAACAAAACAAATTAAAACAAAGATTTTTTTTTAAAAAGAAACAATAAACCAGAAAAAATACAATGGACCAATAATACACTATATTATTGGCTTGTTTAGGGATTTATTGATCAAAAGATCATTTTTATCTGGACTTTCATTGTAAAGCCTTTATATTTAAACATTATTATTATTTTTTTTAAATGAACACTGTATAATGTTTAAGCTCTGTTCCCACTCTGAGTCCATGAGGGTTTCTGGTATTTAAATTGCAAGTATAGTCTTATTCTTGCCATCCAAAATACTATAACCCTGGCATAAAACTGACAAATCCCATTATATGTCAAAAACAGCTATCAGGATTTGTCAGTATTTATTTGTTAAGCAGATCCAGCGTAGTTGTCATGGTTCCAATAAAAATTTAATCCATGACGCTAGTGTGAACAGATCCTTACATTAGCACATACAGAAATTAACTTGAAACTAACAAGATGTTTTGGAAACAGAACAATGAAATGTCATGGGACGTGAAGCTACTAACAATGGAATAACAGTGACAAAACAAGGAGTGATTGGAACCTTCTATAAAGCCTGTATACATGCTACTAAGTAATAGCATACATACAATAAAATGCCTATTTATCTTCATTTAGCTGAGTTTAGAACATTTTTTAAGTACAATCTGACTTTGACTTAAACATGACACCTGTTACTAAGATACTAAGTTTTTGAACTTTATACTTTTCTACATCTGTGGGATAACTTTGTATTTGATGTATTTCCCTGAATTTATAATTGCGCATTTATGCATTTGCTTGCAGGACTGAGATTTTATACTCTTAGGGTATGTTCACACTGCCCGCCTGCCTCAGTGTCAAACAGTGCGTCTATGGGAGGACATGTCAATTCTTTGAGCGGACAGCAGACAGGGCAGAGGTGCGCGAGGCCTCCCATAGACAGTTTGACCCTGAGGCAAGTGGGAATTCCACCAAATTTGCACAGTGTGAACTTACCCTTTGGCTATCTTACATCTACGGGAACATCATTTAATGGCAAAGGCTTCTGTCTTATCACAAAGATGGCCACATATAATATTTATGAACATTATTTGTGGCCGTCATTATCAATAGACTTTCAACATTTTACACTTAGAAAAAAATAGTATAGTAGCGCGTTAGCCAGAAAAATACATATCGTGGTAGATAATTGTGATCAAAGCATTTTAGAAGTGATACCTCTATTGGCCAACAAAAAATTTTTAGAATTGTGAGCTTTCGGGATTCAAAACATCTCTTGTGCAGACAAGTTTTCATTTGTGAACTTGTCTGACAGAGGGATCTTTGAATCCCGAAAGCTCACAATTCTAACAATTTTTGGCCAATAAAGGTATCACTCCTAAAATACTTTGATCACAGGTATCTACCACGATACACATTTTACACTACAACATAGTCCCATTATGTAAATGATAACCTAAATATTCTTTGAGATTTCCCTAATGTTAAAATACATACCAAACAAAGTAGCACTCTATGGCTATGTTTCCATAATGTCTTTTTTGGCTCTTTTTTGACCGCATTTGAGGCCAAAATGAGGCAGCGAAACAGCTAAAGAGAAGACGTGGGAAAACAGCCCATATATGAAGTAACATCTAAAGGTATGTTCACACCAGTAAAATCAGGAAAAATTTGCGGTCATAATTACAAAATATAATGTGCCTCATGGTTTAATGGGGCACATTATATTTTTTAAATTAAGGCCATTATTTTTCCCTAAAATACAGCCATATTTTCACCTGATTTGTTGTTGCGTGAACATACCCTAAAAATAATAAAATTATTCTATTATTTTAAACATGTATATATTTTTATATTTATTATTTTTATATGTATTATTTGATATAGTGGTTATCTATCTTTAGCTATAGGTGCATTTTAAATTTATATCTATGCTAATGTTAAATAAATGATGAAAAAAGTAGAATGTTGATTTCATAAATGTAAAATATGATCCCTGAAACCTGTGTATTACCCCAGCTATTAATGTTCTTCTAAGAATGATGAAAAAAATTTATGAGCAATTTTTTAAATTAAGAAAAAATACAAAATGCATAAAGCTTACTCTGAAAAAGATTTCCTGAAAGCTATATAGATATAGTTTATTTTTTATATATTTATTTTAGTATTCTTATTATTATAATTTATTTATTTATTTTAAGAAAACACAAAAAAAAGCAATGAAATTTGGAATTGCAATTACTTAATGTCAACCCTGATGATTTTAAGAACAGGATGCAGATGCTTAAAGAAAATGATAGGCCCTTGAGTATAAAGCGGAGAGATAAAGACTAACATTTGGCATTCATTCCTTGGTGCGTACCAGGTTGTCCTTTTGTGGGCATATGCCAACGTCATTGATAGAAGGCAGGAAGGGAAGCATTGTAAAAAATAAAAATAAAGAAAAATAAAAATTTTCAAAGAATTGTTTTATTATGTTATTAAAAAGTGTATATTACAAATAATGGCTACATTTTTTATTTACCTATTGACATATTTTTAAAAACTTTTTAAGGTGTTCTGGCATACTAATGATTTCAAAATATGTTTTGTCGTGTTTTTTCTATTTTCTTTTTATAGTTATAATTTTATTTTATTCATAGTTGATTTTGTTTTAATAGTTGTAAGTTTAAAGTTATGAGGAGTAGAGGTGAGCAAATATTGGACCTGCTTGGGTTCATCCAAACCTAAACACTCTGTGATGATGATGGTGGATGATGGTGGATGCAGTCCTGAGGCTGCCTGGAAAATATGGCATGTTTTAAGGACTCCCTAGGGCTGCATTCAACTTCTTGAGCCACTTTTAATGAAGTGCAGAGTGTTTGGGTTTAGACGAACCTCAGCATGTTCGAGATTCGCTCATCTCTACTCCTTACAACTACTAAAACAAAATTAACTTCCATGCTCGCGATTTGCTCATCTCTTATGAGAAGTAATGATTAAAGCATTAGTTATGTCTTGCCCCCTAGAAGCCCAAGGGTAATATTTATATTAAATGCTTATTCAGTCTTTAAAATTTAATTATATTGATATTGGTTCGTTGGGGGAAGCGAATCATGGCACCCTCTCCTGTCCTTTATTGGCAGATACTGCATGATGTCTTATTAAAGTGAATAGGTCAGATTCAATATTGTAGGATGCTACAAAAAGTACACTTGCAATATTGAACCCAGCCTGTAGCCGATGTAAAAATTGTCGAGGATGAAAGGTACACATAGCCTATTTAAACATCTGATTGAGCGTTGTGCCAAGAGTTACCCCACCAATGATATAATATTGATGACCTACACTAAAGTTGGACCACCAGTTTTAAAAAAGGCTACCTCTTAAGGCATTGTTCACACAGAGCAGTTTTTACACAAATATTAGTTCCAAATAATTTTTTTATGTAAATTAAGGCCAATATTTTTGCCTTGCCTACTTAACTTTAACAAAACACAGTGGCCCAGATTAAGTTTCCCTGTAATTTTGGGCTACTGTCTTGGCCTAAAACATTTTTTTAAAATCCTAAACTTAAAACAAATGTGCAACTTAGACTATACCGTATAAAAATGACGCATTTCAGCAGGTGAACAATGTCCATCCATGTTTTCACTGTTGAATTAGATATTTACCGTTATATGGCGGCCATCCACTCAATTACAACATTATGTGAACAGATCCTTTCTGTGCTTTCAATCCACTCCTGGTTTTGGTTGCTATGAGGACCTGACATGAGGACCAAATACAGCCTCAAATATACATAGTGTGAACCCAGCCTCAAACTTAATTAACTAAATGGTATTTTGAAACCCCTTACGATACTATGATAAAAAAATAAACTAAATTTATTCTACATGAATATAAGTTGATATGTTATATTTGTCAAGCATGGCAAATGTTATTTGTTGTACACCCAGGTTAACTGTCACTCACTAGAGTCGAGCTGTTAACTATTGTAATGATGTAAACTTTGATTCTTAATGCATGAATTTGATTAAAGGGGTAGTGCGGCGCTCAGCAATTATTTACAGAATAACACACATTACAAAGTTATACAACTTTGTAATGTATGTTATGTCTGTGAATTGCCCCCTTCCTGTGTCCCCCCACCCCCGCACATGTACCCGGAAGTGTGGTGCGATATACATACCTGACGCGTGTCGACCCCCGTCTTCTGTCGATGCAATCTTCGGGAGGCCGGCCGACAAGCTGCAGCCGTCCCCCATGCCGGCCCCCCTCTGCAGCGTCATCAGCTGCTCAGCCGCGATTGGCTGAGCATAACTGTGCTCAGCCAATCGCGGCTGAGCACAGTTATGACGCGGCAGAGGGGGGCCGGCAGGAGCAGGTCGGCCGGCCTCCCGAAGATGACGTCTTTGAAGAAGATGGCGGACGGGGTCGGTCGACACGGATCAGGTATGTATAGCGCACCACACGTCCTGGTACACGTGCGGGGGTGGGGGGACACGGGAAGGGGGCGATTCACAGACATAACATACATTACAAAGTTGTATAACTTTGTAATGTGTGTTATTCTGTGAATAATTGCTGAGCGCCGCACTACCCCTTTAAAGTATAATTTTATCATTTTATGTCCATCTAACGTCTCAATTCGAAATGCTTTAATATCATTGTCTGCTCCCTAGCATAACTTTACCAACTGTGTGTGTCTTAAAACATTTCATGGATTAAAATTAGAGATTTGCGAATCTTCAGTGGGAACAAAGCGAAGCCCCTTGTTCCTATTGGGATTTTGCTACTCAGACTGCGGGCTTTGAAGTCTGTCCCTCTCCCTGCTGCTCCTCCCTAGTTATTGGAAAAAGCTGGATCCAAAACTGCCTGAAACAGCCTAATGAGCCGAATCCCGATAGGAATGGGGGGGGCTTCACTTTGTTCCTACTGTAGATTTGCTCATCTCTTATTAAAATCAAGAAGGCATTAAAAGTAAAGATTAAAGAGAATCTGTCAGCACCCAGGCCCTACCTGAGGCGCTGACAGTGAGCTTTAGCTGGCAGTCCCCTAGTGAGCATATTACCTTTTAGTAATTTGTGAAGTGGATTAGGCACTCGGGTCTTGGGTCTCCTGCTGTAAAGAAGAATCAAAGAGGATTTGTGCCTCAGCATTTGTGCCACACTGTGGCACACCTCACCACTGTTTTCTGCTCCCTCTTCTTCATGAATAATCAATGCTGCCCGTCCTCCTGCTCACTCAGCTCTCAGTCAGTATCTGCCAGCAGAAGACTGATCTGCAATCAGATATATTTGAACCTCCAAGCCTGTGTTGGAGACATGGTTTAGTGGTAAATCACCTGTCTAGAGACCAGCACCAATTTGTTTTCTTTGGTTCAATTCCCCTTATGGAAGTGAAATATAGCAATTTATTTTTTTATTTATTCTCATTATTGTACAATTTTTAAAAGTGCAAAGAATTCCCATTCAGGTTCAAATTAGTTTAGATTTTTAAAACAATGATGAGAAACAAAAAACAAAAAAACAAATAACTATATTTAACTTCCATCAGGGAATTCAAACCTAAGAAAACAAACTGTGGCTAGTTTCTAGACAGGTGATTTACCCCTAGACCACAGCTCATACACAGGCTGGGAATTTCAGCTATATCTGATTGCAGATCAGTCCTCTATTGGCAGATACTGACTGACAATCGAGCAAGTAGGAAGGCGGCAGCACTGATTATTCATGAAGAAGAGGGAGGAGAAAGGAGGGGTGAGGCGTGCTAGAGTGTGGCACAAACACTAATCCACAGCTCCTCTTTGATGCACAATTATACATAATAGCTCTTTCATGGTTTACATGTTTTTTTGTTTTCTTGTATATATTCTATCAAAATATGTTGCTATCATTTCTTTTGCTCAGCCTTTGCTTCTAGCCAAGAAAATCAAATTTGTCTGCCTGTTTTCCTACAGTATATCTATAGTATACTGTATGATAAATAGGGACCCCACCTATCACGATAGTGGAGGACAGTTCAGTTGGTTTGGGCCTAGTAGAATGGGGGCCAGGGGACTCTTGTTATTCATACAGAGTCCCATTAATAAGCTCACCCTCCATAAAAATGGTATGGCATATATAAAGTAAAATTATTATTCCACGAAGGAATAATTTTATATGCTAAAAACACCTAGGGGGAGATTTATCAAAGGGTGTAAAATTTAGACGGGTGCAAACTGACCACAGAAACCAATCACAGCTCCTCTTTCCTTTCACCAGAGCTGGAAGCTGAGCTGTAATTGGTTGCTTTGTTTGCACCAGTCTAAATTTTACACCCTTTGATAAATCTCTCCCTAGTGTCTATGACTAAACAATTGGTGCTTTTGTTGTTTTCTCCCTTCTTTACAGTAATATTATTTAAATTTTTTACATTTTATTTTACTTTATTTTATTTACATGCTTCCTAATATTTATTCTTTCTAAGTTTTAAGGCATGATGGTAAGTGAATAGAAGGGAGAGTTGTAAATGACCAGCATGATCTACAGCACATAATAAATAATTTGCAAGTGCTTTATAGTATGCAAAATTATTCTTTTAAAAGGTTAAGTGTAAAAAATAAGATTTAATATCAGAATTGGTATGTGTTGCCAGAACATCCTTAGAAAGGACAAAATATGTAAATAAGCAAAAAAGCACTTTAGTGCAGTAAAAAGCATGCAATAAACAGTTTGCAGTAAATTAATGTTTGAATGTGTGCTAAAGTGCCACAATAAAAAAAGAAGTAAAGAACTTTTGAATTATTGAATGATCTACACAAAGAGTCTCAAGGAAAAGATACACATGAAAAATATATTTTTGCCATGCTCTCCGTATAAATACTATATCAAAATTGGTTAAACATGCTAAAGTGTATAAAGAATGGTTGTATTGTCATATTATATTTGCGGCCAATAATGAGTATTTTTTTTTTTACTATTTGATTTGACGCTAATAACTAAATAGACCTGCACGTCAACTACATCTGTAAGTCAAATTGCCCTTAAAAAATGTATTAAAATATATGCTGCTTGAAGCGTGAGCAATAAAAGTATTGCTAAGGTAAAAAAAAATATGAACCAGTACTTCATAGTAACATGTATTGTATCTGGGATTTGGGATTCAAATGCTTAGAGAACTAAATTCAGAATACATAAGAGACCACAAGCAGCAAATTTTAAAACTGCATGTATAAAATGTAGCTGATTCATAGGCCACCTAGGGTAACAAGATACAAACATAAAAGCATGGGATATGCATCTAAAGGTATGGTGACGGGGAAAAGATAAAGTGAAGAGTTGGTTAGTGTAAGAATATATTTCGAGAAAGGAGAAGGATTATAGTGGACTATGAGTTAAATGAATCAGATCAATGCAAATATTCTAAAGAATTTTTTAAATAAAAGCAAATTGAATAATCAAATGATTTTTTAGAAATTCATATACTTATTAAAATTAAGGATCAAAATCCTGCGTGCCAGTGTTTAGTTCTAGAAAAAGAGATGATGTAAACTACTTACCACAGTCACATTAAAAGCATAAAGAAGATCAAAGGGAAGAGCAGCAATTAAATCTATGACGAACCAAGTTGTAACATAGTGGATACAAATAGATCTTGCTTTAAATATAACTTGGCCAGACTTGCTGACATAGGTTGTTCGGAAATTTAAAATAATATCTGCTTGGCAAGAAAAAAGAAAGAGAAAAAGAGAGGTATCACATATATTCCATGAAAGAGGATACAAATAACAAGATAAAAAATCAAGAAATCAAGTGAGCAAATAAAATCTCATAGAACTGGAAACATTTGAAATTAAAATTTATTTCCCAATGTTGGCCCTCATGTATATAATAGAGTTATGGGCTTGGAGTCTGTGCTGTATATTTCTTGTAGAAAATATTCTATTACATAACAAATAGTCTAACAAAAGTTATTTTACCATTGAAAATATGAACCATAAGCTATGGATTAATGTTGGACAATCCCCCTGGTTTCTTCAGGATTGGCCTGCCATCTAATGTCACATCTCATGTGCCAGCCAATAATTTACTATAGTATGCTGATTTGGAATATATCCACACTAGGCCGAGCTGACCCTGGATGTGTATGGGTAGACATAGAGAGCTAGCTATCTGAAATAGTAACTCTCTAAATTTTTTAAAATGCTACACGCACAATATATATCCTTAGAACCTATTGATGAATGAAGTTTAACCACATGAACCATCATAGAGTAGATATATTATATATTATATATTATCTAGTAACCTAAAGGACTTACAGCTGAGTAAATAAGTGTTGCTACAACTGCATTATAAGCTGTCATCAGATAATTTAGTTATCACAAGAAATAATTTTAATATGGTTTGTTGCTGAAAGACAATGTTTGGTTAACTTCTATATTCCTTTGTTTCTTCATGTAGAGGAAATATACAGTATTCAGAATTACAGGATTTTTATAGCGTTTCAGATTCATTATGTCTTATGATGATGATTTACTGTAGTAATGGCATTCTTACTCTCCACTGCAAATAACATTTTATATAATAAAATATTAAAAATGACATTATAAATACAATAAATAACCGCTAGAGATGAGCGAACCGGGTTCGGGTTCGAGTCGATCCGAACCAGAATGTTCGGTATTTGATTAGCTGGGGCTGCTGAACTTGGATAAAGCTCTAAGGTTGTCTGGAAAACATGGATACAGCCAATGACTATATCCATGTTTTCCACATAGCCTTAGGGCTTTATCCAACTTCAGCAGCCACCGCTAATCAAATGCCGAAAGTTCGGGTTCGGATCGACTCGAGCATGCTCGAGGTTCGCTCATCTCTAATAACCTCCTTTATTTTGTAATAAAACTGTTACATTTTAAATCATGTTGAACAATCTAATTGAGTTACATACAATATAACTGCAGTGTACTGGTCTCACAATCTCACAATACTAATTTATTGTTAGACCATGCTGCTGCCGAAATTCTGGTTTGCTCCAGTCCCCATGTTTACTTGATGTTCACCTTATGACACATTCTGTCCATTCTGCTTATGTTGTTCCAACCCATAACATTCTTACTAATTGACTATAGCAGATTTGGACCGGTATCAGCAGAGAGGGAAGAACTTGTCATCAGGGTAAGTAAAACATCAGCCAAGATCTTCTTGGCCATGTTTTAACTGTAACCATAAAGTCTAATTGTAGGATTTATTAAAATATAACAACATTGTTCCCTCACGGTGAACAGTGTAAATGAAAAGGGGGAAAAAACACCAGGATTGCAGATTTTTTTTTAAATTAGATATCAGAAAAAAATGTATAATTTTTTTTCTACATCAATATGATACAAATAAAAACTAGAGGTCATGGTGCAAAAAATGACACCCCAACCAGCCCTGTAGGTGAAAAAATAAAAGCGGTATAGCTCTTAGAAGATGAGGAGGAGAGAGTTGCTTCATTGTGACCTAGACATTTG
Source organism: Dendropsophus ebraccatus (assembly GCF_027789765.1). Taxonomy (NCBI): domain Eukaryota; kingdom Metazoa; phylum Chordata; class Amphibia; order Anura; family Hylidae; genus Dendropsophus; species Dendropsophus ebraccatus. The sequence continues at coordinate 168,665,447 of NC_091455.1, forward strand.
TGCATCAATGACCTTTGGTCATGAAGGGGTTAAAAAAATCACTACTAAATGACAGATTAAAGGCAAATTATGAGTTACTGTACTTTCCTTATAAAAAAATATATAAGATTGTCAGCAGAAAATAGACAATCTCATCCATCTAGTCTGCCCTTCTTTCTTATTTTGTCAATATCTTTTTTGTTGGCGAGGTCTCCAGAACTGGACACAGTATACCAGATGTGATGTCACTTGATCTCTATACAGCGGGATCACAATCTCCCTCTGCCTACTTGTTATACTTCTTGCTATAAAGTTCAGCAACACTGGGCTCATTTTAAGGCTTTTAAAAATCACTAATAGAGATGAGCGAACCTCGAGCATGCTCGAGTCAATCCGAACCCGAACGATCGACATTTGATTAGCGGTGGCTAAAGTTGGATAAAGCCCTAAGACTATGTGGAAAACATGGATATAGTCATTGGCTGTACCCATGTTTTCCAGACAACCTTAGAGCTTTATCCAAGTTCAGCAGCCCCAGCTAATCAAATACCGAACATTCGGGTTCGGATCGATTCGAACCCGAACCCGGTTCGCTCATCTCTAATCACTACCCCTTAATCCTTCTCTGAAGTCTTTGCTAACACAGAAGTCCCATGAAAAACAAATGGAACAGTTGGCAGTATGTGAGCTGAAGAGCTATTCACTTAAGACCCCCCCCTTCCTTGTGATCAGTGCAAACTTTGAACTTGGCATTACTCCTCTACAGCTACAGGGTCTAAGGGTTTAAAGAGCATAGGTCCAGAGGCCAAGTCATAGAGCCATATATGTTTCAATCACTGTGGAGTATGCTCTAATAGGTGTTGTGTATGGAGATATATATGTTTAGACACTATTGGAGAGATTCATCAAACATGGTGTAAAGTGAAACTGGCTAAGTTGCCCCCTAGCAACTAATCAGATTCCACCTTTCATTTTTTAAAGAGTCTGTGAGCAATGGTAAGTGGAATCTGATTGGTTGCTAGGGGCAACTGAGCCAGTTTCACTGTACACCATGTTTGATAAATCTCCCCCTTCACATCTCTCAGTTTAAAGTCATTTATAGTAGATATTTTATATTATAAGATTTATTTTAGTTATTTGATAACATTTATAGTTTGGGACATGTACGGGCAAAATAATTAGTTGCTCTATAGCATATATTTTCTGTTCTATTATATTTTGGTGTTAATGTAACCAAGAGAAACAATCTGCAAATACTTTTCATGTTGAGTTCCATTTTAAAAATCGAGAGGAACATATTGTATTTTAGTTTTTTTGATAAACTTGGAAGTACTGTACAACAATCTCTTCTATTTCTATTAATAAATCCAGATAGGGCTGTAGATTAAAGCAGTATAGGTTCTTTAACCTTGATTCCATATCTCACCCAGAAAAGCAATATGTGCATCCACGGAAAAAAAAAGTATATAGCTTCTATGTTGCAGTTAAAATTGCTCTATTATATCTAACTGCATTGCTTTCTTGCAAAAGGCTATGCCATATCTTCTGTTTTATTTATGATCTTACTTTTGTATAGCTGTAGTTGGAACCTGTAAAAGGTTTCAAGCATTATCTGTATTTTACAAGTTTTGAAAACTGACAAAAAATAGTCTTTTTGGCTAAATGTCTGTCCATTTTTCTATTACATAAAATGTTGTAATGATGTTTGAATCAACAGTGCTATTAACACTAACCTACCAGAGTACAAGAGACTCCTCTGATGGGCCCAGGCTTTAGTACAATAATGGGACATACCGTATTTTCCGTCATATAAGACGACCCCCAACTTTTCCAGTTAATATAGTTTGGGATGTACTCGCCGTATAAGACTACCCCTCTTCCAATGCAAACCAAATAAAAATTAATAAAAAATATAAGACAGCAGTGAGATCTGAGAAGCAGAGAAGGAGGTACAGTAATACCGATAGGATACAAGGGTGGACCAAACGGGTGAAGAAGGTGTGTTCTTCTGGGCACAGTGCCATACTACCATATCTGTTTTTCCATACCCCGGATGTCTGCAGCTTGCCCTGCCCTTCATATGGTCGCCGCATACGGCGGGCATGCAGCCATTTATGAGCTGCAGGAAAATACAGTAAACATCCAGAAGAAAACAATATATGGAGCTAAATTGAAACTATTAATTTGCCTTTAGGATCTATATCGTATAGGCCAATTAACCAATTATACCTTTTTGATGAAATGTCCAAGTTCAGATGCAGTTATGAGCACATGAATTGATGGTAAATGTAACCCCCCCCCCAAATCATAAAGACCCAACATTTCTTTTGGTGGTCCCGAGAAACCCCAATCCCAAGTCCATACATGTCCAAACATAGTATTTTTGTCCCAGCGTTTATCACTTATTCTAGTTTTCTCACTTGGTTTGACTGAGTATTGAGTGAGGCAACTATTTTTTAATAAAATGATCACAGTGTTCTGAAACATTATGAGTAGAGATGAGCGAACCGGGTTCGGGTTCGAGTCGATCCGAACCCGAACGATCAGCATTTGATTAGCTGGGGCTGCTGAACTTGGATAAAGCTGTAAGGTTGTCTGGAAAACATGGATACAGCCAATGACTATATCCATGTTTTCCACATAGCCTTAGGGCTTTATCCAAGTTCAGCAGCCACCGCTAATCAAATGCCGACTTGAGCATGCTCGAGGTTCGCTCATCTCTAATTATGAGACATTTCTTTACTATATATACACATGAGAAACCCCAAATAACAAAATTAGAGCATCCAAAACTTACATGGCCCATTAGATTATGTTCTCATCTGCATTGTGGTTTCTGTTTATAGCTATTACCACTGGGACCCAATTGGCTTACAATTGGATCTGATGTTGCGTCATTTTGATGGTAAGACAAGTACTTCAGGCAGCACTAGTCTTTCAATAAAATTTGATAGAACCCTTGACATAGGCTTTGGATGTCTCTGTGAACTGTTTTATTTACTGACTTTATATGAATAAATATTAGAGATGAGCGAACCAAATCTTATTAACTGAAATTTGTTCTGAACTTTGCAAAAAGTTTGGTTTGGTATTGAATCAAACTTTATGCAAAGTTTCGAACAAATTTGTAAAGATAGCAGGCCTCACATTAAAATACACATAAAAAAAAGGGTATGCTCACTTGTCAACACTCCCCTGGTGTCCTCCTACAGGTCTCCAGTGTCTCCAGCCACCTCCAGTCCGCTCCTCCAATCACTGAGTGAGATAGCATAGGGCAGCAGCCACTGATTGGCTAAGTGGGCTGTCAGTCCTGAGATAAGAGTGACAGCTCACTCAGCCAATCACTGGCCATGGCGCTGTTTTGTCTCAGTCAGTCAGTGACTGGCTGAACGGGCAGTCACTCTCATCTTGGGAGTGACAGCCTGCTTAGTCATTCACTGACTGAGACATTGCCATGGCCATCGATTGTCTGCACGGGCTGTCGTTCTGTAAGCAAGAGTGACAGTACGCTAAGGCAATCAATGATTGCCTGAGCAGGCTGTAACTCCTAAGATGAGAGTGACGCTGACTGACTGGGAAGGAAGTGCGTCGCAGACAGTGATTGACTGAGTGGGCTTTATCTCTTATCTCAGGAGTGAGACCCTGTTCAGCCAATCACTGTCTGTGGCACTGTCCCATCGCAGTCAATGACTGACTAGATGGGAGATGGCTGCTGAGACTGGAGAAGGAGGACACTGATGATTGACTTTGTGAACTGCAATAAAACAGCTAAACACCTTCAATGGTTTAAGGTGCAGTTAAAATGAACCCTTCAAAGTTTGGTGAACCTGCCTAAGTGAACTTTTGAAAAGCTTGTTCATCTCTAATAAATCTACATTTCTAAATACATTGCATTTGTTATTACAAATTACCAAGTGTTCAGTAAAACTGCATTCACACGTTCAGTTTTTTCCCTGGTCCGTAAATGTAGTCTGCAAGCTAGCTCCATGATCTGTGCAAAACCGTCTGTGTTTACATCCATTTTGCATCTGTTTAGCGTCTGTGTTTTTAACAGATCTGTTTAAAGCATTTTAAATTACACTGATTACATAACATGCATCCGTGTACATCCGTGAAAAACACGGTTCTAATTGATTTCTATGGGGAAATCCATGCCTTGTTTCAGTTCCGAGTTATGACAAGTACTATTTTTAACCCCTTAACGACGCATGACGGGTATACCCGTCATGCGGCCATTAAGGCTAAACAGAGAGGGTTCCCGTGGTGAGCCCTCTCAGCAGGCCGTGGTCCCCGGTTGCTATGTGCAGCCAGGGACCGCAGGCATTAGCCGCTGCAACCGGCTAATCAACTATTCAAATGCAGCTGTATTTGAATAGTGTATGTGCCCCATGTCCCTGGTGTCTAGTGAGGGATCTCCCCCCCGCAATGCGATAGCGGAGGGGAGATCCGTTCTAATGAACCGGCAGGGGCTCAGCGTCGTAATGACGCTGATCACAGCTCGACAATCTATTTAGATGGTCTGCAGCAGCCCATTATAATAAAGCAATGATCTGATGGATCGGTGCTCTGTTATATACACAGCATTGATCTCAATGGGAGATTAGTGCTGTGTATATAGAAGTCCCCCTGAGGGCTACTAATTACTGTATGTGGAAATAAAATAAAGTGTTTTTATTAATAAAAAATCCCCTTCCCTAATAAAATCACCCTCCTTTTCCCATTTTATAAATAAAAAGAAATAAACATGTTTGGTATGGCCGCTTGCGTAATCACCCAATCTATTAATTCATCAAATTCCTGATGTTGCACGAAAAATGGCATAAGCGCAAAAAAAAGTGCAAAATTGCGCACAAAAAATGGCACCTCAAACAGCCCCATAGACCAAAGGATAAAAGCACTATACGCCTGGGAATGGAGCGATTTTAAGGAACTTATATTTGTTAACAATCGTTTGAATTTTTTACAAGCCATCAAATAAAATAAAAGTTATACATGTTACATAGCGTTGTAATCATAACGACTGGAGGAACATATATAACAAGTTAGTTTTACCATAGGACACATGGCGGAAAAACAAAGCCCCCCCAAAGAAAAAGGACTTTTTTTTTTTTCAATTTCACCGTAAATATAATTTTTTTCTGGTTTCGCAGCATATTTTATGGAAAAGTTCAGCCTGTCATTGCAAAGTACAATTAGTGACGCAAAAAATAAGGGCTCATGTGGGTCTGTAGGTGTAAAAATTAGCCCGGTCCTTAAAGGGTTAAACAGAACACATTGGAGACCGGTAAAAACACTGAATATGTGAATAGTCCAATACAAAGCAATAGCCTATACATTTTTTCCGTGTGTACTGACAGCTTCACGGAACGTGTGAATACAGCCTAAGAGATTGTATTCATTTATAGGATGTTTTGTCTGTGTTCTTGTTGAACAGAGGCGACTGCTTTATCTTTAACTAGCTTATGTTTACTCTCAAATACACTAATCCATATTTAGAGGAAGTTCTATACTCACACATTTACTCATTACACAATGACTGACACTTCATGAACTTGAAGTATCTAATCTGATTTCATGCTTAATTAGAAGGGAACTAGGTAATCCATGTAAATAAAGCTCAATGTAATGATGAACATAATCTCAGGTGATTTTCTCCCACTGTTATCTATTAATAGTTATTATTTTACTCTGGGCAAGTAGAAGACACCTATATTCTTTTATCTACCAGTATAAATTGTTATCTGTCACTTACCTAATCATTGACTAGAAACAGCCTGCCCCTGCTCTGACAGTGCTTAAAGTAGAAGTCCACCATAGAACACCATTTTGCATTTTAATTTAAAGAGTCACTGTCGTTAGAACTTTCTAAATCTAAATCATCAGTAGATGTGATGCAGAGCAAGTTTGCAATTTACATTCATTATTTATTTTTTAGTTATCATGGAAAATACAGCACTTCCTGTTTCCTGACTTTTTTTTCTCACCCCCCCCCCCCCAGGAAACAGGAAGTCTTATGTATCCCACACCATCTGAGCGCTCACAGAGAGAAGGCAGTCATGTGACTGATAAACACATTGAGCCGTGACTCTCTGTACTGGCTGGAATTCCTGGGTTTAGTCTCTTTTTTTAATCAGCGCAAGTCAGAAAATCTGCCTTCAGGAGACTGGACCTGGATTTCTGGTAAGTTCAGCTCTGTTTTACAGCATGAGAACAACAACAAAAAATAATGAATGTATATTGCAAACTTGCTTTATATCATATATACTGTTGGTTTAGATTTTGAAAGTTATAACCACAGTGGCACTTTAAAGAGGACCTGTCACCCCCTGTGCCGGGGTGACAGGCTCCCAACCCCCCGCTAGAGCCTCCTATACTTATCTGATTGCGCCGGGTTCTGCTTCTTGATATGGTCCAGTGACGGAGATTTCAGCGCCTTAAGCCCGGCGCGCACGCTCCTAAGATGAGTCTGATGCCCATAGAGAATGAATGGTGAGTCCGACGCTCCATTCATTCTCTATGAGCGTCGGACTCATCTCAGGAGCGTGCCGGGCTTCGGGTGCTGAAATCTCCGTCACCGGACCGTATCAAGAAGCGGGACCCGGCGCGATCAGGTAAGTATAGGGGGGTCTAGCGTGACAGGTTCACTTTAAGCAGTTCAACATTTCTGTGCTGAGTAATTTTTACAGGGGAGGGGGGGGGGGGGTCTAATTACTAATGCCCCCCACAATCATGAGAAAGGGGACCTGGGTCTCCTCTTAGAATGGAGTGGCAGGGTACTTAATTCATTCTCTATGGGAGCCAGGGAAACAGCTGTTGCAGCCACAAAAATGAACTAATATGTAAGACTTTTTCTCTGCAGGCCGTAAAGGACTGTTTTATACATTAAGAAATTAATAGCACTTACATGACATATGTATAATAAACAACATAAAAAAGTGCATTGCTTTTTTTACTTAAAAATTGCTTTTCTCGTAATCACATTTCATGTTAGGGTAAAACATACAGCAAACATGCAAAGAGTAAGAGATCTTACCTATAATAAAAAGAATTTCCACTGATATATCACTAACAGTTGTGCTTCTTGTTGATGATAGGTCATCGTTGTCTACAAAGGATACATTGTAAGGTACAGTAACAGCAACATAAAACGTTGCTAATAATATAAGCCAGTCCCAGGCAGCTTTAAAAGTGCTAAAATGTAAAATGATGAACTTTGTTTTTTTTGCATCTGAAACTTTATATTCGGGAATTGCTGGTTTATCTACAAAAACATTCTGCAAAACAAAAGAAGAGCATAAAATAAGATATTTGTATGCATCAGTTTTAAAAGGCATAATATAATGTTGCCCCAGGGTACTTTCTACTTGCAATGTAAAAACGTCCTTAACCCCTTAGCGTCCCATGACGTACCTGGTACGTCATGGTGCCGCGGGGGGTGTTCAGAGCGGGGTCCCGCCGGGATCTGCAGCCTGGCAGTGCCTCTATTAGCCGACGCGGGTCCCGTTGCCGCGCCGGCTAATTAAGCACTTCAATGCAGTTGTCAAACCTGACAGCTGCATTGAAGTGCTTTGTACTGCACGTCCCTGGTGTCTAGTGGCACGGATCTCCCCCCCGGAATCGCATCCGTTCTTCTGGCCGGCCCGGGTCTCAGCGTCGGAATGACGCTGATCCAGGCTCGGCAATAGATTGCTATGGCCTGCAGCAGGCCATAGCAATCTATCACCAATTACAATGATCTTTGCTGTGTATATACACAGCATTGATCTCTATGAGAGATCAGTGCTGTCTATATACAAGTCCCCCAGGGGTGCTTCTAGTTTATGTAAAAAAAAAAGTAAAAATGTGTCCCCTCCCCTAATAATTTAAGACTGGTGTACGAGTACACTGGTCTTCATAAATGTCCCCTATAGTCTTAATCTGCAGGCAGTGGTGTTAAAGGGATTGTGTCATGAAGCAAAGAAGGTAAAATAAGACGTGCACCACATACATATATGTAAAGGAGAACAAATGCGCTGTTTTTAGTAAACTTCCTGAACTGCTTTTCTCCCTCATGTTTCCAATCACTTCCTTCTTTTGCCATTTTCCAGTGCACACACTTTTCCAAAATCCCCCTTGCTTGCATGTGAAGTGAAAACCAACTGACAAAACTAATTGAACAGATAAGTAGACTGCATTTGACTGACCCAGCTTAGTTAATGCTTAGCATCTTGTGCACAAAAGGGATATATCAGCAGGTTAGATTTCTCTAACTTGCTTATAGTTTTAATTTAAAGGAGTTGTCCAACAAAAAAAAAAAATCTTTCAAATCAACTGATGTCAGAAAGTAATATAAATTTGTAATTTACTTCTATTTAAAAATCTCAGGTCTTCCTATACTTATAAACTGTTGTATGTCCTGCAGGAAGTGTTGTATATTTACATTCAGAAACAGTGCTCTCTGCTGACATCTCTGGCCGAGTTAGGAACTGTCCAGAGCAGTAGCAAATCCCCATAGAAAACCTCTCCTTCTCAGGACAGTTCCTGACTCGGCCAGAGATGTCAGCAGAGAGCACTGTGTCTGAATGTAAATAAACAACACTTCCTGCAGGACTTATCGTAGCTTATATGTATGGGAAGACATGAGATTTTTAAATAGAAGTAAATTACAAATCTATCTAAATTTTTGACACCAGTTGATTTAAAAGAAAATAATTTTTACTGGAAAACCCCTTTAAGTTACACCTTTAGGCTATGTTCCCACAATGAGATCCCAGTGGGGGAAGATGTCTGTCTTGTAATATTTATAGCCACAAATGATGATCATGATTATTTATGGCTGTCAATTTTAAGAGCTGGCCGCCTTCCCTCTTGATGTTCTTGTAGTGGAACATCATTCATTATATTATTTTATGGTCAATCATAATTATATTAATTTCATCCCTTTTCCATTTTAAAAGGAACTTGTCACCAAAACATTGCTATGTAATCTATAGAAATCATGTTTTAGAGCAGGAAGAGCTGAGCAGATTAATATGTAACATGTTGACTGCTCATTCTGTGTTAAGGAGTCCAGTGGGCGGTGTCACTCAATGGTCTGGACTCATGGAAACATTAGAGATTTCAATTAATAAATTACAAGTTACAATACTGAAATTTTTCCCATAAAGATATATATCAATCTGCTCAGATCCTTCTGCTCTATGACATGATGCTGATAGCTTAGGTAGCATTTTCATGGTGCCAGGTTCCCTTTAAATGTCAGATTTTTTTTTAATTGCTGTCACATATTTGGCTAATAGAAAGAGGTTATTTTTGTTTATTTTACAAGATAATTAGAAGATGAACTGTTAAAAAATTTATAAAAAGACAGGATTCTTGCGTTGCAATGCCTAATGGAGCAAAAAAAATATTTTTTTTTTGTTTGTAGTATTGATCTTTGCAAACATTGATGCATATGAGGGTACGTGAGGTCACATCTTATTAGCCTTATAAAGCAATTGTACTCTATGTTTTACCACTTCTGTTGTTCTTATCAAAATGTGTGACTCAATAATCAACTGGGTGTTCTAAGTTCTGATCGGATAGTGTATAAAAAGTGTAGTGCCTTCCCCTGTCGGTAGCACCCAACTGGTTATTGAGTCACATATTTCTAGTGGGAATAACACAGAATCGCAGAGCTTTAAAATATGGGATCCAAAACTGGGCATTGCATGTGTTATTTAAACAGCAAGGCCAGGAGTGTTCACAGCTGTGTGTGCACACGTTGTTACTATTTAAAAAAAAAACAACAACATAAATATATATTATTTTTTTTTACAATATGTGCATGGATTGACATTTTCCATAGACTATATTATAGCACATTTTTAGATTAAAAAAAAATACGCCCACCTTTATAAATAAATAAATTGGCCTATTACCATTTTTGTGGTGCCCTATTTCTAAATATCTAAAAATGTTCCTAGGTTGTCTATATATTAAATGCTGCATTTAGATGTAGACAGGGAGATTTTTGAAGTCTTTTAGGAAAGTGCAGGAATTGACAATCACTGCTCAGCTATGTGGCTCAGTCTCCAAATAATAATCAGCTTTATTTCCTCGCACTAGAAGATCCAAACAGAGTTATGACAGCTGAGTGCCAAGTTCCACGCATTTAGCCTATGGGCATTGTGTTTAAGATTGTATGTGTGTTGGTATGAAATTGTCAAATGGACTGCAAAGGCTCCCGCTAGAGCTGTTACTGACTGCTTATTGTTATTTTCTACTTACATGTGGAAGCAGATGTCAACTCAATACATTGTCTAGATAGGCAAACTTCCCTTCATTAAGCCCAATAAACAATTTTATCTTAATTGACATTAAGCAGCAACACATTGAAAGAAATACTGCCATCTGGAAAACATCTCGGAAATCTAGGATGCTAACAGGCCCTTTAACATTCATATTTGGATGTGCAGGCCTTTCATTGTAAGACTAGTGTCAGTGACACAGTAAGACATTTCACAATAATTTATTGTCAGCTACACAGTTTGCATACATATATTGCCAGGATAAAACAAACATTAGTATGAATTACGCTATTATGCTAAAAAAGATATGGCAGTATAATCTATAGTATGAGGCCTGTGTCAGCTAGCAGTGCCTTATGAAGAAGTAGCAGTCACTAGCATTAATTACTCTTTAGATGATTACCTGTCAAAAGGTAAAGAAATACAGAGAATACAATTTTCCTCTTCACTTAAATTACGTAATAGCTATGCTCCCATTACGGCCGTCATTATCAACAGACAGATCCCATTTCGCGCTAAAATCCCATAGTGGGAACATAGCCTACATCTGCATTGCAGTCAGACTACAGTATAGGCATTCGTTCTCACTTGAGTTCTCACTCGGTAAATGTTGAGTGAAGGCAGCCATTTTGTTATATTGGTGATAATGATTGGGATCTTTATTAGTAGCCATCTATATAACGAGATGGCTGCCTTGCCCCGCTATGTTCCCAAAGAAGGAACATAGCCTAAAGGGGTACTCTGGAGAAAAAAAAATTCTTTCACCAATAAGTGTTAGAACGTTGTCCAGATTTATAAATTACTTCTAAAAAATCTCCAGTCTTCCAGTACTTATCAGCTGCTGTATGTCCTACAGGAAGTAGAGTTTTGTTTCCATTCTGACACAGTGCTCTCTGTGTCCATGTCAGAAACTATCAAGAGCAAGAGAGGTTTTTTATGGAGATTTCCTACTGCTCTGCACAGTTTCTGTGAAGAGCAGAAGTGGTGAAGGGAGCACCGTGTCAGAATAGAAAAATACACTACTTCCTGGAGGACATACAGCAGTTGAAAATTACTGGAAGACTTCAGTTTTTTTTTTTTTTTAATATAAATAATTTATATTAATACACAACTTATGTGCAGTGCAGTTAGAATCCCGGCCAGAGTGTATACACATATTAGCGGCCGTACAAAAACATGACATGTCAGTTCTGTGCGGCCACTATACATTGAATAGCATCTGCACAAGCTGGACAGATAACACAATGGAGAGTGCAGCTCCTGCCCCACTCTCCATTGTGTTCAATGGTAAATTGGGAATGCGAGTGCACACGGATGCGCTCGCATCCCAATTCAGCACAAATGAAGATCATCTTCACTAACACTGGATGATCTTCACTAACATCGGCCGTTCTGAGACCTGGCCGAGTCACAGACCGGCCGGTGTTTCACATTGTGTGAGCATGGCCTTAGGTTGCAAGAAGCTGTGCAGGACTATGCAAGTATTGGCCAAAATGAATAATCTTCGGAGAGTAAAATAAAATAACCCTTAATCATAGGCATTCAGTCTTGGTGCCAAACCTGGGAGGCCCATTAATTTTTTTGCTTTGTGACCCCCAGATGAGAAATGGCTGCACATTTAAAGCTCTGCTTTGGCATCCCCATCTTTAAAACCTGGGTGGGGCGGGCGATACAAATATTTTCAATTAGATCCCCTCACCTCAATGTAAGTCGCTGGCAAGCATGATGACTATGCATCTACTGATCATATTAAATGAGCTGTTATGAACATACTGATATAGTGACAGCAGTCTGTGCCGTTTTTAATGAAAAGCTCTTTGTATGTGTAGTTTATCCTCTCAAACCCTAATGCGGAGCTCAATATAAATATTAACTTCTTACTTTATTAAGCTTTAATTTGTTCTTTTCTCTCCTTTGTAGATGACCAGAGATGTGATAAAGGACAGCCCGACTGCGTCTTCTTGCTGCCTCAAAATGTGACCCTGCTTTTCCTCTGTTTCTGTATTTTTCTGTAGAACAAAAGTAACAAGCAATTAAATATCACCACATGTAACTTTAACCTTTTGGAGCTGTATCTCTATGACACCCTTTAAAAATGTAATAAAATATAATGACAGACTTCCTTATTGTTCTAGCACAAAAAAAAACAGATCTAAGAATTCTGGAAAATCTGAATTGAACTGGATTTTTTGAGAACAAATCTGGACACTGAAGAGTAGGGTTATTATGAAGATAATCACACATTAATAAACTATTGTATTAAAATGACTTGAAACAGCTGTATATGCAACATTTAGCATACAGTACCATCTGATTTTAGGGTGTCAGAAAGAAAAATTCTACATAACTTAGACCCCTGCTTACGCTGTGTGACAATATTATTCCTCAATAATTTCCCTTACTTTCATATACTAGCTCTTACACATAATGCCTTTTCTCATTATAGGTATGTGTCCATCCAGGGGTATTAGGGGTATTCCCTTAAAAATAATTTTTGCATCAACTAATAGTCCACTTAAAGCTTTCTATCGTTGTAAAATCAACTTATGATGCCTTCTGCACCATTTTGCTGCTTTCTGTGTGGACTCATCCCCCTGGAGGCATAAAATTATCTGAACTGAGTCCTCTCTGACCTGCTCCTTCCTTCTGGCCTCCACCTTCTTTGTGGGGGATCAAGTGTCCTCCTTCTCTTCAATAGGCAGGGTTAGCTCTTCTTCAGACCCTGCCCACTGAAGAGAGGGAGAGCATGTGATACACTGAGATTCCTGCAGCAAGAGCTCTCTACCAGGGAAGAGCAGCTTCAGCTCATTTGTGATGTGTTAATTCACTGTGTGCTGCACCTAAACTCTGCTGTTCCCCTTCTCTTCTTCTCCCCTGCATGATCACTTATCTGCTCGCCCCTCCCTAATCTCCTTCCCACAAACTGTCTCCTCTGTCTTCTTGAATTTGCAGCATGAGAACTTGCATCCTTACTTACTCACTTGCATCCTCTGTCAGTCCTCTCCCCCCCACCTCCTTCTCTCACTCTGTGTACCTCACAGTACAGCCATGCTTGCTAGATAGTGTTGCAGGAGTATTGCCATGGGGTGTTGCATGAGTTTTGCCAGGAGGTGTTGCATGAGTTTTGCCAGGAGGTGCTGCGTGAGTATTGCCAGGAAGTGTTTGAAGTCTTTTAATACTATATTTTATAATGATTTCACAAATTCCTATTGAGGGTGCGTTCACACCTACAGGATCTGCAGCAGATCTGCGGCAGATTTAATGGTGCAGATTTGATGCTGTGTTCAGTTATTTAGATGAAATCTGCTGCGGATCCGGTACGTGTGAACGTGCCCTGACAGGGATTGGTCTGTTCTGACAGGGCAGCTTTTAGTTGCTTCAGATGCAATGCTGTGTTGTTTACTATAAAATGTAGTAATACATGGACATGGACAAATTAAGGAGAAGCATTGCATGATGGGAAATGTAGTTTCTTGGCCAGTACTATCTTGGATATAGACAGGCTCATAGAAAACCTTGTGACTCACAAACGGTGGCAGCTTGAAAGATGGCAGATGGCTCAACATACTCAGGGGACTTGGTGAGTAAGACCAGCTGGGTTTGGAAGCATTTTATTTTTTTAGCCTTGGGGGGAATACCCCTTTAAGTTCCAATTTCTCATTATAAACTTTTTTCTCCTCTCTGCTTTTCTAATAATCTTTTTGTCTTTGCTTTTGTACAATATCTTCTCAGTGCAGCAGCAGCAGCGTTTTGTCACTGACAAGCTCTGTGCACTGCTAATAGTCTCCTCTCTCTCTCTCTGCAGACTGCGTCGTGCGGTCATGTGACCGCTCCTCTTAAAGTAATCCCGGTGACACACGGGGGTGGGCTAGTGCAACATCCCTGCTGATTGGATGCGTTCCGGGCATCATGGGAAAGCGCTTTTCCTGCCCAGAACACTTCCTGCTTTCTAAAATGGCGTCTGCCATTTTAGAAAGCAAGAATAAAGAATTCGGAGCTGACTTCCAAAAATTCAAATCCGATCGGACTCGGACTTTTGGAAAAATCCGAACCGGATCCCATACCGGCTGAACTGGTTCGCTCTTCTCTAATGTTTATCCATAAGGGAAAATAAGGAAATACATATCTGTATATACCAGTAGTGTCACCATGCAGTGATTTTTGCTTGTACTGTCCATACTAAAGCAACAGACTTAAAAACAGACAAGAAAGTTGTCCAGTGTGACGGATATGCTTTAAAACAATTGCAAGGCTGGGTGCCATCTAGTCCGATAAGCACACAATCAAAATATTGACTAAATACTAACCAAAATACTGTGTTATGTCAACCTAAGACCACTCTAACAATGCTCCATTCATCTGCACCTAACTAGATGCTCCCTTTCATAATTTTTTTTATATTAAACTTTATTTTATTTTTTTTGACTATTTTCCATCAATTAGTAGCAAAAAGAAAACAAACCACATATGAACATCCAAGTATAAATTAGAAATCACAACTTATAAAACAACCTTATATCCCCTCCCCCTCCCTTTCATAATTAATTGTCTACAGGTTTCACATGGGCTTCACAGGCTCCTTTTTTGCATGTTCGCGTTTCCCAGGAAACAATGCACCTAGGATTTCACTGCATTTAGCGATTGAATCGGCAGCCGGCAGTGTTATCTTTGGCTGGTCTTCCTGAGATCAGTGATCTGCTTCTCTTAAGGTTTCAAATGGTACTGTTTTCTTATGTTTTGATCACGGGTCAGGAAATAAAAACCTGGTAAAAATGCTGGTATCCTGGCAGTTGTGTTATGAAGTTATTGACAGTGCGGTTTTAACAGGTCAAATTCATTTTTAAATTGTTTCACCTGTCGCCTGTGTCATTTGCGATAAAAAAGATGTATTTTTGTGATGCTGATTTTGTTTCATTATTCAAAACATGATAAGAATGTGACAAAAAAAACACACTGTGTGAAACCAGCATGGACCATGAAAAGCATGAAAGGCATTTTTTTTTTTAATAGGTTTATATTGAAACTTTTTCCTAGTTTTGTTTCTATAGCCTCTACCTCTTCTTTCTTTCTTCAGCTTGTGCGAGCTGATCCCACCCATCCCTACTGCTTTCTGTATGACTGAGCGGAAAGTACATTGGACAAAACTATCTAAAATATCTGTGATCTTTTTTTGTTTAATAAATTATTGCATTCAGTCTTGATTTGTTATTATATAAAAAAAAAATATTCTACAGGCTTTTCTTTACTACGACTGTTGTTATTCAACACCACCAAAAGAGCTTGAATAGTTGATATATTACTTTATATATGCTGTATATGTATGTGTGATATTTTCAGATCAGTAAAACAATGAAATATTACAGGCAGAAAAAGTATAGAATCTGCAGTGAAATGACCTGATAAGATTAAATGATGTGGGCAGGAAGCCTGAAATTTACATATATAGTTGGGATACGTTAACTGCATGAAAATGTTTGAATCTAAATCCATATTATTTTCACATGTAAGTGTCCTTTTAGATTAAAGCAAGATTTTAAGTGGAGTAGATGTTCTAGGAATGGCATATTCCTATTCATTTTACAGTGGTTCCTTTCTCTAATAAGCTTAGACAGAACATCTCACTGGGATAAAAATCATATAAATGGATTTATAATTTTAGACTAGTTTAGCACAATACTTAATAGAGCGGAAACAATTTTGAGATAGCACCACTGGGTGTATAAAGAAATACACTGGATGAGAAAAAGAAGTTTTCATCTTCACTTCCGTTCGAACCAAATTATGCTGAGTGACCTTATGCTGACAATTTAATTAAAGAATAAAAATTTCACGTCTCCCTGTGGAGCTAAAAATACTGTACAATAATGATTTATAGTAGATTTTTGATTTTGTTAGTTATGGAATGCAAACTGTTAAGCTTTGGCTTCATGAAAAATAAGAATAAGAATTTGCAGTTACAGGCTATGTTCCCACAATGTCTTTTTTGAGCTGTTTTGCATCCTTTTTTTTAATTCCGATCATGTGGGCACCAAAATGCATAAAAACTGTGCCAAAATGCATCTGCATATAACAGATCCGCTTTGGCACCAAAATAAGGACAATCCAAAAAATGGGCACAAAAAAGGCCAAAAAAAGACATTGTTGGAACATAGCCACACCCAGGTCCTGGTACTGTAAAATGCACATGCTGGTTGGGGGAACCATGTTACAAATTTTAAACTGGAATCTAGGAGCTTCAAGTTAAATGTCTCGTTTTAAAATATACTGAAAAAAACCCCACTAGAAACACACTCTTGTTTTTGCTTGCTTAGAATTGCAGTATTGTTGTAGAATGAATGTAATATGGGCCTCTTTAGCAAAAATAAAATAAAATATATATATATACTTGAAGTCCATAAAAACAATATTATTATGAAGTATAATAAAGTATTTGTGGGGTATTTCAGTTTCCTAATAGATAATTTTGAATTTAAAAAACCATATACACGTAACATAAAATTCTCTAAGCAATTCTAGTAAGTGGAAATGTATTCTATTGTAATTTTTATGTCTATGCTGACAAAGGGTTTCAAAACATAGACATTATTGGCAGATCATTTAGTTATGCCATCAGTACCTAAAAATATATTATTATATACAGAACTGCAGTTCTTGGGGGTGTACACTTCCTGAACTGATCCCTCACTTTTGTCACAAAAATGTATCTTTGGGGTGCATTCACACGTACAGGATCTGCAGCAGATTTGATATCAATGTAACAAAATAACAGAACACAGCATAAAATCTGCACCATATCTGCTGCGGATCCTGTACGTGTAAACGCACCCTGAGGGTGGGTTCACACGTACCATAATCGTAGCAGATTTTTAACATTGCGAGTTCCGCACTGTAAGTTTGAATAGGTTTATATATTTAAATTCCACTGTGCGTATAAAAAGTGCCATCCCCCTTAACCCACCAGTGAACTCTTTAACCATCCGCGCTCAGGCCTGCTTCTGTGGCTTCCCTAACGTCCCGCTCAGCCAATCAGCAACTGCGTTGGGACAGCGCACTGTTTGGCTGAGCAGGGAATAAGGGAGCTGGGAGCCACAGAAGTAGGCCGGAGCATGGACAGGTAAAGTATTCACTGGGCCGCAGCAGGTTAAGGGGGATGGCACTTTACATACTCGCAGTGTAATGAAAATTGTGACTATGTAAACCTATTCAAATTGACAGTGCCAGGAAACTCAGTGGAACTTGCAGCGTCAAATCCAATGTGATTCCCGCACGTGTGAACACACCCTTAGATTAGAAAGATTTTGCGTCTACTGAGAAATCAAGCTACATGCTGCTCAAAGTCTGTGGATAGGGTAAAAGGAGAAGAAGGAGAAGATACAGTGAAAGAGACTGAGACATACTGTATAAATGCTCCAATCTGTAGTAAAGTGTTCTATTACCACTCAATGCTACACACAGCTACACATCTGATATATCATGTCCTCCATATTGCTGTTGCTTTTGAGAGTGACTTCATCACTGTGATGATACTGTATAACACTTTACTAAACCCTGTAGCATATCTGTCTATCTATCTCTCATTGCAAACTACTCTCCCTTCTGCACTGCTGCTATTTTTATAGACTTCCAGGGGGAAGTTGCCCCTAGCAACCAATCAGATTCCACTTTTCATTGCTCACAGACTCTTTGCAAAATGAAAGGTGGAATCTGATTGGTTGCTAGGGGCAACTGAGCCAGTTTCACTTTACACCATGTTTGATAAATTCCCCCCCCAATCTGTCACATAAGTAACGAGTTTTAGTTCCTACAAAGCAGATCACATATGTGGTCAGCCGTCTTGTACAGTGATGTTTTCCAAGGAGGCAAACTCTTTCTCATTGCATCTTTTTAAATTGGCTCCAGATTTAGGTCTCCTTCAAGAAGTCTCTCTCTCCAAAGACTTCCTTTCTTACAGTGCTCCCTGACTGCTCATGTAGCACAGAGCTAACTGGGGCTAGCTCTATGATATTTTTGTACGTAATAATTATGTATCTTGGACCCCTACTGCTTCACTCATTGCAGCTCCTTCTGGTCCACTATTGCTCTCAGATGGAACTGCCCACTCAGCAAATTACTGGCACCAATGCAGCCAGTGATTGGCTGACTGGGCAGGTATTGCTGAGACATCTTGGGGGAGATTTATCAAACATGGCGTAAAGTGAAACTGGCTCAGTTGCCCCTAGCAACCAATCAGATTCCACCTTTCATTTTCCAAAGAGCAATGAAAGGTGGAATTTGATTGGTTGCTAGGGGCAACTGAGCCAGTCTCACTTTACACCATGTTTCATAAATACCCCCTTGTCTTGGAAGCAAGGGGAATAGATGAACAGTGTGGTACCAGCAGCATCTGCAACAGGAGCAGCAGGAGACATCATCACAACATGTAAACATTTTATTTTACTTTTTTTTTGGGGGGGGGGGGTACCTGAATATGCTTTTAAGCAGCCCAGGTTGTACCTTGTACTCTTTACTGTCTTCTCTACTGGCTAGAGTCAGTGAACACAACAGTTATAGGCCTTTCATCTGGCCGATTATCGCTCATTGTAATAAACACAATGACAATGATCATCGGCTGATCATTGATTTAGGTTTGGACCTATAATCGACGGGCACCAACTGTGCATCGCTATGTGTAACAGCGATGCCTGGCCGGCAGCTGATGGTTTACAAAGTGTATACATTACCTATCCATGCTCCAGTGCTCCTCTTGCGGTCTTCTTCTCCCCGGGTCTTGCGCGCTGCAGCTTCAGAGAGCCCTGTCTGAACTGACAGGCCGCTCAGCCAATCACTGCGGCCAGTGATTGGTTGAGCGGCCTGTCAGCTGAGACAGGCCACGCTGAAGCTCCAGTGCTCGGGACCCGGGGAGAAGAAGACTGCAAGAGGAGCCCTGGAGCATGGAAAGGTAATGTATACCATTTAAGCAAGGGCTGCAAGGACATCGGTAATGATGTCCATGCAGCCCTTGTAAAACAATTTTTAGTCCGTGTAATAGGCCCAGTAAACTAGATCGGTGCTCGTTTACTGTTATGATCTGGCCCCCATTGGCCTGTGTAATAGGACCCTTAGTGTGGTTCAGCAAGTTTGCTTATCAATACTTACTTGTTAACGCTGTGTGCCCAAGATGATTGCAGCTACCTCCACTTCCTAACTGAGATCAAAATGATATCCCGCTGAGTCCCATCTCAGTCAGTGAGTGATTGGCTGTGGGGGCTATCAATCTTGTTGGGATGATAACCCACTCAGCCAATCACTAACTGAGACAGCACTGTGGCCAGTGTTTGGCTAAGCTGGCTTTCACTCTCATCTCAGAAATGACAGCCCACTCAGACAGTCATTGACTGAGACAGCAGCACAGCCAGTACTTGTCTGAGCCGGGAGGTAGATTAGCATTTATTGTCACTCACTGTGCAAGATTTAGGATGTTATTAATATGGTGATACCAAATACACATTTGTTTTTATATTTTATATTTAATGCACAAATAGTTGTTTTTTTCACTTTTATTAGTCCCACAAGGGGATTTCAATAATAGACTGCACTAATATTGTAGTGCAATGAATTGTGCCTGGCAGCATAATGCCATGGCCAATACCTGGCCATACTTGGCCATGCAGGAGGGGAGGGCAGACTCCTGTGGCAGACCCATTAGGCCCCTAGTGACCATGTAAACACATTAGCAAACCTTCAGGAAAGAAAATCTTCTGCTCTCCTAATACTTAGAACTTAGAACATGCTGACAGCTGGGCTTCCACAATCCTGGCCCAGGACATTCATGCTGTTTTATTCAAGTGCAACATAAAGCGGCAGTGGGCTAGAATAAGGCCTCTTTAATGATCACCCTAAGGGTAGCTTCACACACCGCATCACAGCAGATTTTCTGCTGCGGATCCGCAACGGATCCGCAGCAGATCCGCAGCTGAACACAGCATCCGCAGCTCAACACAGCATCAAATCTGCACCATTAAATCTGCTGCAGATCTGCTGCGGATCCGGTGTGTGGGAAGGCACCCTAAAAAGGTATATACATCTTAGGTTATGCCCTGTTTAGGAAGTTAAGAAAGGAAGTTAAGGAAGGACACATGTGTAGATAGGTATGCCATAATTTATGATGCCATAATTCAATGCTTAATCTTATATAATTTATGTTCTGTATTTAAACATATTATATTAAATGAATTGTACACAAACCTTCTTTTTTATCTTCTTGTGCAATCTTTACTTTTGTGTCTGTAATGTCCTTAAAGGAAGCCAAAAATAGGACCACATCTCCTTTTTCATTCTTTATAGGAACAATATCTAGTAGGCACCAGAAAGACGTACCTAAAAGTTGCAAAAAAGAAGACAGATTATTTAATGGTAGCACAAAGCTAAAGCAAAAAAGTACAAATCTAGAGCTGCAACTAATGTAATTTTAACCAAATCTTATTGGAAAGGTCAATAGTCAAGAAACCACAGCTGTTCAGTGAATGTAAATCTGCTTGTCTCATCGGATAGAGCTTAGCAGCGCTCCTCTTTGTGGAAGTAAAGCATTGATTTAAATGCAAAATTTATCTGCTGGGATCATTAAAATGCCTTAATGAAGCTTCTTATTACTTGGAAATTACACTTTTGCTTTGAACCTCTTATTGATCATAGTCATCCCATTCCAAGTGAATATTTTCAGGATGCTGGGTTTGACATGTACAGTTTGCTATTTACAGTGCATGTCTGTCTCGGAATTAATTAGAAAGTTGTCTTGCTCTCATCAGCCTGCTGCACAAGACCTAATGTCCACTATATCCGTGTAACTAATTCAGAAAGCTGAAACAAATTTGACTGCTACTTTAAATAGAATCCTATTCAAATGCTTAAAACACAGCTTTATTTGTAAAATGTTAATAAGAACTCTTGCACTGTGGGGGGGGGGGGGCACTAAGACAAATCGAAAGCAGACTTAATGCAGATATTATTTACATATTATTAGTGATTATATATATATATATATATATATATATATATATATATATATATATATATATATATATATATACACATATATTTAAGAGCCCCATACGGCAATGTTCACACACAGTAAAATAAATTTAAACAAATCAGTAAAAGGTCCACAGCCGCTATTGACTGAGGCATCCACAGGGTTAAACCAGAGAGAATGCCATGGTAACCATTGGCAATGCTGCAATTGCATTGCAGGGTTGTCGATGAACTACTGGGGGACTCCCCTCCCCTGTCAACCCTGTGAGCTCCATGACGCTTCTAACTGGGGCATCTACCTATCTTGAGTTGTGGCTGAAGCACAGCAGTGATTGACAGCTGGCTCCCATTAGTGATCCAGCTTTGCTTCTGAGCCCACCCGATCGCCAGGGTCCTTCAGCAGAGGACGGCAGAGTAACTTAGGAGTTTTGCAATGTATCCTGCTGCTCTGGCCAAATGATAGATACGTTTTTTTTTTTTTAATTGTTTAATGATACTAGGCCAGACATGTGAAACATTATTTTTGGCCTGCCTAGGAAACCACTCAGCAGTGTCCCGGCACCAATCCCCGCAGCGGCTCTGATCTCTCTCCCTCCAGCAGCAGCTCACCTGCGGTACCTGCATACTTTGTGGGTGATGCTGCTAGGGAGGGAGAGAGAAGTCACGACCGTTTGTATCAGCCGGCGACCATGGGAGGCGCCGGCACTGACGTCCGCTGGACCCCGCTCAGCTCTCCATAATACCCCAACTCCCCTTCCCTACCGAGCGCACTCTGAGTATAGCTGCAGCCCTCCCTCCCCCTGGCTCAGCATTGGGCAATGGTTCCCGGAAGGAGGGTGCAGGTGCTATGGGTCCTCGGTGTCAGGGGCGCAATCGCCGCATAGCACCCGCACCCGGGTATTATGGAGAGCTGAGCGGGGTCCGGCGGATGTCACGTGGTCGCTGGCTGATACGAACGGCCGTGACTTCTCTCCCTCCCCAGCAGCATCACCCACCGGCGGGTGCTATGGGGCACCCCCGGGCACCCCCATCATCTCCTCTCTGCCCCCTCCATCTCCTCTCTGCCCCATCATCTTCTCTCACCCCCATGACCTCCTCTCACCCCCATGACCTCCTCTCACCCCATCATCTATTCTCTGCCCCCTCCATCTCCTCTCTACCCCCATCATCCCCTCCTCTCACCCCCATCATCTCCTCTCACCCCCATGACCTCCTCTCACCCCCATGACCTCCTCTCTGCCCCCTCCATCTCCTCTCTACCCCCATCATCTCCTCCTCTCACCCCCATCATCTCCTCTCTGCACTCTGACAGTGCCAGGAACGCTGCAGGCCACTCTGAAAGTTCCACATATGCTGCTTGTGCGTTTCAATAAATATCAAGGTTGGCCCGCGAGTTTGTCCAAGTTTTTCATTTCGGCCCACTGTCTATTTGAGTTTGACACCCCTGTACTAGTCTGATACTGTATTTTCTGTTCTGTAGAGATTACTTGTTTGTTATGAGCAGGATAATAATGGGAAGTGACAGCTATATATAGATAACACAGGTTTAGGTGATGGTTATAACGTTCCTTCCCGGACAATGACTACTTCAGCTTTCCCATTAAAGTCAACAAGTTTCTTCCAGTCTATTGTTTCATATGGTACATGTGACTGGTGTAAAGCATACCACATCTTTAATTGCCACCTCTATAATAATATGCAAAAAATGCAATAGAAACACAATCAGAAGACAAACATTAGAAGAAAGCTTGTTTCAGTATCTGGCTCCAATCAGGAAAAATATCTAGGTGACATGTATACAATAAAAATAAATGTCTGTGCATCCATCTGTCCCCCCTGTCTGTCCTCTATAGACTACAGAACACCTCAACCATTTGACTCTAAATTTGGCCCACAGATACATTGGGTGCCCAGGGAGGTTAGAGGGATCGTCCCATCCTTGCCAGGTGGACAGGAGATGAAGGGGATGGGGAAGACCGCCCCATAGAAATGAATGGGAGAATCTCCACACAACACACACAGGTGACATCATTAGAGCTGCATGTCTCCCCAGCAATGCACAGATGAGGAAATTATCCTCAGCCAGAGCTCTACAGACATGAATGTGCACATCCAAAGCATCACAGTCACAGATATAACAGCCATTTCTGTTGGTAGCCCAGGGGGAAAGGCTTGGGGAAAAATAGGCCCATAGAAATAAATGGTAGAATGTTCTGGAGATCAGATTTTACCTCACAAAGATGCTCTTAGTTTCTGACCACACCCCTCCTCTCTCTCTTACTTCAATTTGGCAAAATGCCTCCAAATAAAACTCCCTTATCTTTCAGGAAATCTCGCATGGCCATGAGAAAAACTGCATCACGAGCTGCAGAGACTCCTCAGCAAACTTAGGCACAATTTACATTAAAGGGGTTATCCAGTGCTACAAAAACATGTCCACTTTTGCACCACTCTTGTCTTCAGATTGGGTGGGGTTTGAAACTTATTTCCATTGAAGTAAATGAGCTTAATTGCAAACCATAACTGAACTGAAGACTAGAGTGGGGCAAAACTGGCCATGTTTTTGTAGCACTGGAAAACCCCTTTAACAGTGCAAACAGTCGCAGTACATAGGGCTCTTTCCAATTTCCCTGTAAACAAACAAAAAATGAGGGCATACATTGGCCTCCTGGGTATTTTGGGGACAAATCAAATGAACAAACTTTATACCCAGGCAGCGCTGGGTACATTTTCTAGTATTACCTAAAGAAGAGCTGTGATGCAGCCTGTTAACCCTTTCCCACACGAGGACGTAACTGTACGTCCTCGCGCGGATGGGGGTGTTTGGAGCGGGGCTGCGTGGCGACCCCGCTCTGAACCGCCGCGGTCCCGGGTGCAGCATGTAGCCCGGGGCCCCGGCTATTAGCGGGCACGGTCCGATCGCCGTGCCCACTAATTAAGAGCAGCTCTTCCCTGGTGTCTAGTGGGGAGATCGCTCCCTTGTGACGTTGTCACGGAGGAGCGATCTCTGTGACCGATGCCGGCCGGGGTCTGTGCTGTAATGGCACTGATCCCAGCTCGGCATTCAGTTGCTTCCGGCTGCAGCAGCCGGAAGCAAACGAGTACCGATCTGGTCGATCTATGCAGCATAGATCTGAATGAGAGATCAGTGCACTTATACTAGAAGTCCCCCATGGGGGCTTCTAGTATAAGTGTAAAAGTTAAAAATAAAGTGTCATTATTAATGAAAAGCCCCCTCCCCTAATAAAAGTCAGAATCACCCCCCTTTCCCCATTTTATAAATAAAAATAAATAAATAAACATGTTTGGTATCGCCACGTGCGTAATCGCCCAAAATATTTACTTATCACATTCCTGATCTCGCACGGTAAACAGCGAGAGTAAACAGCCAAAAAATCCCAAAGTGCAAAATTGCGCATTTTTGGTCGCATCAAATCCAGAAAAATTGTAATAAAAAGCAATAAAAAAGTCACATATGCGCAGTCAAGGTACCGATAGAAAGAACACATCATGGCTCAAAAAATTACACCTCACACAGCCCCATAGACCAAAGGATAAAAGCGCTATAAGCCTGGGAATGGAGCGATTTTAAGGAACATATATTTGTTAACAATGGTTTGAATTTTTTACAGGCCATCAGATACAATGAAAGTGATACATGTTGCATATCATTGTAATCGTAACAACTTGAGGAACATACATAACATGTCAGTTTTTCCATAGGACACACAGCGTAAAAATGGAGCCCCCCCCAAAGAAAAAGAATTGTTTTGTTTTTTTCAATTTCACCGCGCATATAATTTTTTTCTGGTTTCGCAGCATATTTTATGCAAAAATTCAGCCTGTCATTGCAAAGTACAATTAGTGACGCAAAAAATAAGGGCTCATGAGGGTCTGTAGGTGTAAAAATGCAAGTGCTATGGCCTTTTAAGCACAAGGAGGGAAAAACAAAAAAACGCAAAAACGAAAATTAGCCTGATCCAGAAGGGGTTAAATCTCCAGGTCAGGAAAGATTTTCTTTGCTATATTTTACAGAGCTTCTGATTTAGACATTGGCTGCAGTTGCAGGGGTGATATCCCTACAGGCAAAAGATTAATGGTGTATCTAATCAATATGAAATCAAAGTTTGTCATGGGAAAACCCCTTTCATCTTCTTTCTTTTCTTTCATTTTATAACAGGCTACATTGCTGTGACAACAGCAGGGAAAATGTAATGTATAAAGAAAACATCTATAGATTGAGAAATTGACATATAAATCATTATCATTCTATTGAAACGAATAGTGCAATATGTAATGTGGGCTCATTTATGGTATGACAACATTAAGGCTATGTTCACACAAGGTTTTTTTTTTAGGCAAGAAAATACTTTTTTTTATATAATTACAGCAGATCATGATAATTTCCACCTCCAAATGATGTCCAGAAATGCAGCCACAATCAAACATTGTGCAAACATAGCCTAAGGCTGATTTCACATAATATGGGCACATTCTTTAATTCAATTTATGTAATTTAAACCTGTAGTCACCATTGCTTTTTGGGGGGAATTTATCAAACTTGTGCTTGTGTACTTTGGGAAAAAGGAATTTTGTACAAAAACCAAGCTGTTTGAGCAAAGATCTGTGCCTTTTTCCTGAAGTACACACTGCTCACCTCAAGGGGGAGCAGGGGGTGTGTGGCAAGGTGGGGAAGAGGTGTGAACTTCCCCCACACCTGATTTATAATAATTTAGGCCTGCTGGAAATCGTGGCAATAACTGACACCATTTATGTGCTGCTATTTTTATGCCCCCCCCCCATATTTTTATTTCTTTTTTATCTTTTTTTTTACAAGTTTATCTCATTATCTCTTTTTTTTTAGAAATATTTATTTTGGTGGCAATGCTTCTGATTTTCACTCCGGAAGTGAGCAAATGTCTTGCAATTAGTTTTGAGAGGATTTGCTCAAGTCAGCAAAAGGATTTGCCTCAATTAATTCATCTCCAATATGGCTTTACATAGGAGCAGGGACTCCTGTCAATGGACAGGAGTCCCTGCTCCTATACTCTGTGGCAGAGGTCCCTACTCCTGGCTTATACACTGCTCTGTCACATTTGCTTGGCTGGGCACACAGCAGAATGTTGTAATTGTAAGCAGCAATGTATTGGGCAGGACTGCTTGCCTCCAGGTGACACACATTTGTAGAGCCAGACAAATGTAACATGGTAAAGCATATAGTTCATATTAAGGAATATGTATTCCTTTTTTTGTACTGGTATATATTCCTAGTTTAGAGCTAGTCACACTGACCACAAAAATTGCTGGCCCATAAAACAAAAAACCTACTTCATTATTTTATTAACTTTTTTTTATAGCATTATTTATATTTTCTAGAGGGCTTTTTTTTGTTAGGCCACCTTACTGTTTGAGATATGAGGCTTCACATAGTAATTATCATTTTGGTTGGTCACGCTTAGGTTCCATTTATTTTCTTTGCTAATGGGATTGCCATATCATTTGCATACCATTTATTGAACAAGGTTTTACTATGTAGGTAAGATTTGTGCTGTGTGGTCTGTAGAGGATAATATGATTCCTTCTGCCACGCTGTGATACAAACATCTTTGTTGATAAAATATGTTACCTCTTTTGAAAATGGCTATCATCAATCTTTTTCATTACCATTTCCATCTGAGCCATGACAAATCAGTCACTGCTTGTTGAAGTGGGATGTTCTAAGTTATTATACCATGTAGACAAGAATAATAGCAGTAATCCAATTGCAAACTATATAGATAAGATGTTAGATTTATTAGACTGATAAACAAGTCACGGAGGAACATTCTGACAAAGCTGGTGCTTTAGTAGAAATATTTTCACCGGGGTATATTGTTTTAGTATTGTATCGGGAGATTTACTCTATTTATAATTTTCCATTGTGGTAGGAAAATTATTTATATACACTGTATGGCCAAAACAATGAGTAAATCCCTTCTAATTAGTACATTTGCCCATTGAAGCCAATTCCATTGCTAACAAGCACATAGGATCAAGTAGCAAACGTTCAGTTTTAGTGACTTTCAATGAGGTAGGTCACATAGGAGGTCATGTTTCCAAGTCTGTTTGTCAAATTTCTGCTCTGCCAGAGCTGTAATTGTCATTGCATGGTGGAAACATCAGCTAAGACACAAAGCAGTAGACCATACAGGCCCAAAGAACATGACCGCCAATTACTGAAGTTCACACCGAGAAAAAATTTAAATAAAACATTCAGTGGTGAATTGCAAACTGCTCTTGGAAACAATTTCAGAATAAAAATTGTTCAACAGGAACGTCATAGGTTAAGTCTCACATGTCTGAGCATTGCTGCATAAGCCTTCGATCCCCATATATATTGCCAAGTGTTCCGGCTTGAATGTGTGTTGCAAATAGTATTCTTTGGTGGAGGAGGAATAATGGTAAGGAGCTCTTGAATAGAAGGACAATATGGGGTTATGTTATTTATTCCTGTTTCTATTCTGCAGTACTGTATTGTCAACATTTACATAACAATTTCTCTATTCTAGACACACACTAGGGTCAATGGTAAGCAGTGGTGAAGCTACCATGATGGCAGGCCATGCAACAGCTACGGTATGCCATCATGGTATGCCACTTTCAGAGCCCCCTCCCGATTACAGCAGCACCACCATCCTGGGAGGTGACAACAACCCCCCTGATCAATGCAGCCCCTAACATTTTTTGCGCCATGATCTCTAGTTTTTATTAATGTCATATTGGTGTCATATAAAAATTTTGATTGCATTTTATTAATTTTTTTTACATATAATTTTAAAAAAATCTATGCCATCTATTTAAAGAATCTATGCCGAAGCATAGATCAGTGTTATCGGCGATCTATGCATGGAGCCTCCCTGAGAGCAGACTTGGAGGGCCAATCTGACAGGACGGAGGTTTGTGGATTACCCCCGCCTGTCGGTATAAGCGATCGGGACCCCTGCAGCATGGCTGCCGGGGTCCCGATCACGCAGTGACAGGAGCTTGTCCTGTCACTACCTTAAACTTTGTGATCGCTATAGATCACAGCATTTACGGGGTTAATGAGAAGCAGCTGCAGGATCGCAGCTGCCTCTCATTATGCTCAGCTCCTGGGACACTGATGAAGATGAAGAAGAAGAAGATTTATTTGTACATGGCCAACAGATTCTGACGGACTTATGGACATAGATGGCAATAGACAGATTCTGTCACCTTGAGATAACTGTGAAAAATTATTGAGCATACAGTACTTTGTGACCTTTGAAGAGGTCATTTCACAGGGAGCTGCTATTGTCTTCTCTATCTTCTGGTGCCACATGTTTCTGCAATGCTGTACAGATCACTTTACAGCAGCAGCCTTCTATCACCAGAGACACAACAGGAAGTCTCAGCTTAGTTTTTTCCTAGTGGTGAGAATGAAAGCTACAAGATTTCGTGATATTATTATTCTTAACAAATGTGTTTAACATAAAAACATAATTTAAACAATAAGTAATTTTCTGATTACACATTCCACTTAAACAGGAGCTAAGCTGCCATTACACATCACCACCGCAGCTACACAGTGAACAGAGCCAATTGCTTCTTGCCCTGTTCACTGTGTAGTATAGGCGCTGAACAGCTGATCGGCGTGGTTTCAGATGTTGACACCCCAACCATCAGTGATTAATGTGCTATCCTGTGGCTAGACAATCACTCCCTCTTACCC
Organism: Dendropsophus ebraccatus; assembly: GCF_027789765.1. Taxonomy (NCBI): domain Eukaryota; kingdom Metazoa; phylum Chordata; class Amphibia; order Anura; family Hylidae; genus Dendropsophus; species Dendropsophus ebraccatus. Next base: position 168,694,430 of record NC_091455.1, read on the forward strand.
AGAATACCCCATTAAACAGTTACAGGTATCCATGAAAAGGCTAGATAAAAGTTCAAATGTGACAAATGTGATTATGTAATTACTTATCTAAGACTGACCTGAACCCCTATCAACTTGGATACTGTAGGTAGCTGTTTTATAACACTATTTTGACACATACTAAAAACCCTTTGATCACAGAACATTTGGAACATTTTTCTCCAGAGCAATTCCCTCTGGATTGGCTAGAACTTCTATAAAATTGAAATCCTTCAACTAGTGATTAAAATGCATTCGATTAATATAAAACCATTGAAAGAAGCTTTGTGGTAAGCTATATAAATGGAAACTAGACGGTAGTAATCTATCAAATTCTATCTCGATATCATTCTCTAGGAAATCCTTTAGTTTACATTATCACAATTCAGGACCAAGGCCATAGCAAAACTGGAATGAAATATTCTGAGGGTGATTTTTTAAATGCATTTTTATTTATGTCTTTATTTTAATGATGCAGATAGGGCTTTCACATGGTACATAAAATAAAACAGAAAGAAATAAGAAAAATAGAATTCCCTTTAACTTATGCAATTTAATATAATTAGTGTAATTACTGTATTTTCCTGCATAAAAGACCACTTTTTAACCCAGAAGAATCTTCTCAAAAGTCAGGGGTTGTCCTATAGGGGCGGGTGCAGAAAAACTTCGGAACTGGACTGGAGAATCTGCAGTTGCCGCATACGGTGGGGGGAGCTAAAGAATCTCCGCTGTATGATAGAGATGCATGAATCTTAAACACGATCCGGTTCATTCAAAACAGAGCATGCGGCTTTTAATCACCGGGGGCTGCAGAAGCTGGATGCAGCCCTATGGAGTCCTGGAAAACATGAATAGAGTCTATGTTTTTCAGATGGGCTTAGGGCTACATCCAGCTTTTGCAGTAACCGGTAACCAAATGCCACACGTTCAAGTTCAGACAAGTCCAAGTGTGCTCAAGTTTTGCTCATCTCTATTCCTATCCATGTATCTGTTAAACTATCTACGAACTCTTTTCCAATAAAGAGAACTGTGGTAATGGCATTTGCATTATTTTTTATCCAAGAGCCATAACTTTCTTATTAGCTATATGAAGGCTTGCCTTTTGCAAAATGAGATATACTTTTATTTGTTCAATTAGCAAATGCATTCATATATATTCTTTTAAGGCTGAATTCACATTCAGTTTTCTGCAATGCACTATTGTATGAGCTTTTCAACTACGTTCCTATTACTCTCAATATTATGTTGACATGCACTCGACTGTGCACTGATGTCTAAGCTTTTCAAGCTCTATTCACTTTCAGCTTTCAGCAACACACTAGAGTATAATCTCTTAAAGCTGTATTCACATTGCTCTCAATATTATGCTGACATGCACTCAGCCATGCTGAGATAATCTTGGTATTATACCAACATGTTAGCATAATACTAATGTGTAATGTAATGAGTAATGTGAACATAGTGAATCTTTTGCGTTCCAAACTGTTGACATTGTATGATAGCTATTAGGTCAAGGAGACATACACTACCTTTCAAATGTCCGGCTGTGCTTCCAGAATGTTATAAAAAAGAAATGCTTTTATTCTGCAGTGCAAAGTGTCAGATGCTTTATCAAGTTCCTGATATGCTGCAAACTGATAGAACTCATTGCTCCCCCTCCCATACCTGACTGTGCTTGAATGACAGTCAGTTGCAAGCTGAGCCAGGGATGGGAGCTAGGAGGTGTTAGGGTACGCACACACTATGCAATGGTGACGGAAAACCTGTTGCGCATTCCGCAGCTGGCACCCGCTTGCGAACTGTAGCTGACATCTCTGCCCGTCATAGACTGCATTCTATGCAGGGGAGATTCCATCGTCCGTCCAAAGAATGAACAGATTCATTCTTTGACGGACGATGGAATCCGCCTGTGCATAGAATGGAGTCTATGACACGGCCAGAGTCGCGCATGCCTGCCACAGTCCACGAGCGGGTGCAAGCTGCAGAATGCACGATGGGTTTTCCGTCACCATTGCACAGTGTGCACATACTCTTACAGCGTTCCATTATATTAGGTATTTACATTGATAACACCTCACTCTGGGTTTACTCACCTATTGAAAGCAGCAAATTAGATATAATTAGAAAAAGTATCTGGTGCTGTTTGAGTATAAAATGTAGCCATAAGACTATGGCCAGCTGTAGCCAGCTTTAAAAATTTGTGTATTAATCTGGTTGCTATGGGCAATGACATACTTGTACCTTCACGACTAGAATTATCTAGCAAATTGCACTACCTGCTACTGTCAGAAAAGAAACACACACACACACACATACACACACACACACACACACACACACCAAACTATTAAATTAGGAGCTGTGGAGACCATATAATGGTGAAAAATCCTGTGCTATGACCGGTCTGATAACCTTAAAGTAAATGTACTACTAGGTAGATCGCTCTGTGTTTTTTATACAAGAATAGGTGCTGGTGCGTAGATGCCAGTGCTATGGTTCTTTTTGTAACCATGGCCCAGTTTCTGCGCACGGTGCCAGTTTATTCACGAGCAGCGGTCAGGCATTAAGCACTGGGGATGGGTGTACATGGGTGTAAAATCAAGCTGCCATCTGTGTCTGGACAGCAAAAGAGTGGTGTCCACTTGTGCTTGTCGGCCGATCAAATAATCCTCTCTACTTGTGGTCTATGTGGGCCTTTCAGAGTCTGTTCAACATTTGTGTACATGCCTTCAACTACTGCATCATATTGCATTATGGAGGCAGTCAGAACAGTCTCTCACCAAGAGGCACACTACCCACAAGTAGCATCAGAGACTCCTTTCATTCGGGCAGTGGAGACATTAGGGCAATAGCAAGACCCAGTGTCTACTCAGACCACAGCCGTAATCATTTACATATCTGCCTTATATATAACTGTATGCTCAGTTTTGCAACAATCCAACATTTCTATCTGGGTGCATTCTTTTTTTTTACGTATCTTATTTCTGTTTGATATCTATCTATCCATCTATATTCCAGTCTGAATTTAGATAACCAAAGACAAGCTCATGTTTTCAAATGGATTTTATGGCTGTAATCATTTAGGATGCTATCAGACAAGGAACAAGCCATTTGGAACTGAATAACAACAGCAGACAGCATTGCCACACATTGCAATGACTGCGCTTATTCATCATTTTACTAGATTACAATACATGCTGAGACAATATGTTTCTTTCTTACTTTGAAAAGAGTGCACAGATCCCTGTGGGAGAAACTCCTGCCTTACTGAGATGTCAATTAGAGAATTCAGGCCACATTTGGAATTCAACATGCTCATTTGCAATATATCTTTTGGGAAGTGACAGCTCTGACATATGGCTAGTAGCCATTTTCTCAAAACCTACCTCTGATTCAGGACAACAATTGATGTTAACTATATAGTTTATTACTTGTATTGTATCCATGTTTATTTTGTTAACTATCTGTCAAATAGTTTAAAAAAAAAAATGTCTTTTTGTTAGCTATCTGAGTCTTTCTGAGACAACAAAAAGTGTGACGACTGAGGGCAGAAATCAGTGGAAAGATCTGCAGTGTTGGTTATTTCTTTGTTATAGTCCTTGACCATACTTGAAAAGTGGAATTGAACCTCCTGGGAACACTACAGTATATGCAGCTGAAGAAAGTGAAATGCAAATAGCAACATTTCCAGGGAACATTGCAGGCAAAAAATGGGCTTAAAATTCTACTAAATACCAACAAGGTCATGGTCATACAAGGTCATGAGACTTGCTTTTCCAATGTTAAGAGAATAGAATGAATATTGAATAAAAACACTAACCCTCAATCTACAATCTGAAGATGTCATCTCTATCATTTGTACCAATGTCCTACATAGTGATGAGCGAACATCCCAAGGTTCGGTCCAGGTCCCGAACATAAAAAAAAAATCATTGCAATCAGTTTGTGTTCACAGAAGATTCACGAACAAATAACAAACGTACAGTAGAAGCGTACGTTTCGGTCTACACACATGCGTACAGATTATCATGTGCAAAGCGTAATGTAGGCAGTTGTGTATGCAGTTTGTGCATTCATTTGCGTACGCAGTTGCGCATCATATTGGTATGAACATACAAACATGTTCGCTCATCATTAGTAGTGATGAGCGAATACTGTTTGATCGAATAGATATTCGATCGAATAGTAAGGTATTCGATCGATCAAATATTATCAAATAGTTTGCCGCATATTCGAATAATATTCGATAAGCATTCAAATCCCCCAGCTTCCGGTTTTTACCTCCAAGTGGTCGAATAGATGTTTTTCAATAATCGAAAACTTGTTCCAATAGACTTTAATGGGATCGAATAATCGAATATTCGGGAGATATTCGTACGAATATCGAATATTCGAATATTTCACTATTCGCTCATCACTAAGTTACTGAAGAGGAAGTCCTCTGAAATTGATAGAGACAGGCAGGGGGTGTGTGGGAAAATAACATACAAAGTAAACTTGCCTCGGTAGGTGCTGTTGATGGCTGGTGGCTGGCATTTTCTGCTGGAATCAGGGTATATGTACCCGGCTCTTCCAACTGCAGTGTCACAGCCAGTCAATATCCCTCCCCAGTCACTGATTGGCTGAGTGGGCAATCAATCACCTGGGTATGTGATGTTGTAGCTGGAAGAGCTGCAGGTAGATGGCAGCTGTCATTGCAACCAAGAACGGTGATAATACTTTGTTTATTATTTGCCTGGATCCCCCTGCCTTCCTCCCTCTTTTCAATTTTACAAGACTTCTACTTTAACTTTACAGCAAACCTTTGAGCCCCAGTGAATGTGTCAGCTTTCCCTTGTATCTGTCTCTTAGCTAAAAAAAAATGCTGATGGCTGTTTGCAAAGTTATAAAATCATGTTTTCCCTCTAAATCTGGCTGAGCTGCAGAATGTATGTTTATCTCCTCCCCACTCCTCCATGCCCTGCATGATTGATGTACAAAGTTCACTGATGGAGCAGGGAGGGATGAATAAGGGAAGAGGCCGGCATCCTGAAACTCAGCCAAGCTCAGCCTTAATTACTCTTGAGCTTAGAAGTAAAACATTATTTCATAATTTTGCAAACAGCATCATTTGAGACAGTTATCATCTTTATGTCTTGTCAACTATCTCCCCATGTTGCTGAATAATTACCTTAAAGTTTTTTGGACTAATCTGGAAAAATCCAGAAGCAAATAATGATCATGAGCAATATTTGCAACGTCATTACCAATAGACGCCCATGTTTTGGTGCTAACATGGTGATCGTCTAGTATTAAGGCTGTCATTTTCCTGTTGTGGGAACATAGCCTTAGGCACCATTTTCCTTAAAAACATAGGCATATAACATCAGCTGTTGATATACAAACTGCTCTTTATACGTGTGATCTATTGTTTTTTGAGTAACATTGCATAATTCAATAACATGCAATAAAACTCTTAGGCTTTGTTGCTCTGTCAGTTCCACTCCTGATTTTGGCTACAAATACTGACCAAAATACAAATATTGATCAAAATACTATGCGAACATAAGGGGGAGGTTTATCAAATTGGTGTAAAGTAGAATTGGCTCATTTGCCCCTAGCAACCAATCAGATTCCATCTTTCAATCAGTAAGAAAAGTAAAGTGGAATCTTATTGGTTTTGATAAATCTCCCCCATACTCTTTAGTTGTCATGCTGTCTGTATTTTGTAGGTCAGTTTGATTCCAAAAATATCCAATTTACATAGCTTTCACACCCTGTTTTTTAAAATGGAAAAAAACAGCTAGTTTTTTAAAAATATTAATAATGGACATGTCAGGAATCTGAAGTAGCCTGTGTGAACTGGACCTGGTGTTTTTCCTTTGTGTGCCACACCCGATTGCTTCTCAGCTTCTGGCTATGCAGGAGTTAAACTGAGAAGCTCCTGGTCTTGATTTTACACCTTTGTTGTTGCTGTGATTAACAGGTTTCTCTGCCTGTCTGTACCTGGAAGATCAGAGCGCCGGTCCAATAAGGATCCAGACCGGGCTCTTGGTCAGCATAAAAGCTAAGCACAGACTGAGTCCCAGCGCTGGCTAATTAGGTGTATTCCTGGTCCCAGCTCTCCCTTGTATATTCCTGCGCTCCCCGTCCTATCCCTTCTACTGCTCGACTCGTTTTTCTGACCTCCTGCCTGACTTGTGACTACTCTTTTGGATTACTGATTTTGTACTACGTTGCCCGTGTGGTTTGACCCGGCCTGGTTTACTATTCCTTATTGTGTTCGTCTGTCCGTATTGTTTTGTGTATCACGTATATAGCGCAGGGAACGTCTCCGTGGTTGTCCGCGACCGCCTAGGGTCGGCTGAGGCAATTAGGCAGGGACAGTGGGTGGTTCAGATAGGGCCCACTGTCTGGTTGTGTCTGTGTTAGTCTGACATATTAGCCAGCCTTATATACTGCCATTGCCCCATGGACAATAGGACCGCCATGTCGAACATCGTGGACCAAATGCAGCGGCTCAACACCATGGTGCAGGAGCTTGCTGTAAGGGTTCAGGATCAGGAGACGACACCCCGACAAATCACGGTGACCCCTCCGCCACCTCCTGAGCCACCCGTTCAGCTCCCGGATAAGTTCTCGGGGGACAGGAGGAGGTTCCGTGTGTTCAAGGAGGGGTGCAAGCTGTTCTTTAGATTATGCCCCCGCTCATCGGGAGACGAGTCTCAGAGGGTCGGCATTATCATATCCCTTCTCCAAGGGGCACCTCAAGAGTGGGCATTTTCCTTACCACCTGCTTCACCAGAATTACTCTCAGTTGACCAGTTTTTTGGGGCTTTGGGTTTACTATATGATGACCCTGACAGTGCCGCCAATGCTGAGCGTCAGCTGACAGGGTTAAGGCAGGGCAGGCGACCCGTAGAAGAATATTGTTCTGAGTTCAGACCTCCGATTCCAGTTTCGGGCAGGGTTAAGTGACCGACTAAAGGACATGCTGGTAGCTTACCCCACTCCTGACTCACTCAAGGAGAGTATGACGTTGGCCATCAGGGTTGACCGACGTCTGAGAGACAGGCAGAGAGAGAGAGGTACCCCAGACCTTCCCAGAACCCCAGTGACTCCAGGCTCCTACCCTAAATTTTCCCCTCCTGTTACGCCCACACCAGAAGAACCGATGCAGGTGGACTCTACTGACGCCAAGGCCAGACGAACACATCGGTTACAGAACAACCTATGTCTGTATTGTGGGAAGGCAGGACATCGGGTGCGGCAGTGTCCGTCCAGGCCCGGATCACCGCCGGAAAACTTCAGCGCCTGAGAGACTATCGAGGGGGTCTCTCAGGCGCACAGGTAACCTTCAAGAATAAATTGTTGTTACCTATTTCTTTGGTAATAGGGAATAGGAGTGTTTCAGGTTACGCCCAGATCGATTCTGGGTCGTCAGCGAACTTTGTTAACCCCATGTTTTTTTCCGGTTTAGAGGTATGTCCCCTCCGGCTCAGGTGCCCAGTGAATGTTACTGGGGCTGACTCGGCTCCTTTTGCCCAGGGGGATGTACGATACATAACCCCACGCTTGGAAGTCAAGGTGGGATCTGTTCATGTGGAGCATCTTGATTTTCTCCTTATGCATAATTTGTCATCAGATGTGATTCTGGGATTGCCTTGGCTGAAACTGCATAACCCTGTTTTTGATTGGTCTAGTAGGGAACTTACTCGGTGGGGTCCTGAATGTAGTTCCCATTGTATCCCGGTGTCGCTGGCAGAATGTTCCCCTGGGGAGGGAGAGATTCCAGAATTCCTGTCTGACTACGCGGATGTGTTCGATGAAAAGGCAGTAGAAGTATTGCCTCCTCATAGACCGTATGATTGTCCTATCGATTTAATTCCTGGTGTAAAATATCCTAGAGGTCGTATTTTTAATTTATCATGTCCTGAGAGGGAGGCCATGCGAGAGTACATAAGGGATAGTTTACGTAAAGGCCATATTCGTCCTTCCTCCTCTCCTTTGGGGGCGGGCTTCTTTTTTGTCGGCAAAAAAGACGGTGGGCTTCGGCCTTGCATTGACTACCGGGAGTTGAACAAAATTACGGTTAAAAATCAACACCCGTTACCCCTCATTCCAGATTTGTTTAACCAAATTGTTGGTGCCAAATGGTTTTCTAAGGTGGATCTATGTGGAGCTTATAATCTTATAAGGATCCGGGAGGGGGATGAGTGGAAGACCGCCTTTAATACCCCAGAGGGCCATTTCGAGTATCTTGTTATGCTCTTTGGGATATGTAATGCTCCGGTGGTCTTCCAACACTTTGTGAATGATGTATTTTGTGAACATTTGGGACGATTCCTTGTTGTCTATTTGGATGATTTTCTGATTTTCTCACCTGATTGGGCTTCTCACATATTACATGTACGTACAGTAATGGAGCTTCTGAGGCAGAATAATCTGTATGCCAAGTTATCGAAATGCCAGTTTGGTATCCAGGAAGTCTCGTTTCTTGGTTACTACATTACCCCTAATTCGTTTGGTATGGACCCCCTAAAAGTTACTGCCATTGAAAACTGGGAGCGACCCAATAACCTGAAGGCCCTGCAAAGGTTCTTGGGATTTGAAAATTACTATCGAAAATTTATTAAAAACTTCTCACTGGTAGCCAAACCCCTTACGGATTTGACTAGGAAGGGGGCGGACTTAGTTAACTGGTCCCCAGAAGCAATCATGGCATTCGATAAACTTCGGAGATGTTTTACAGAAGCTCCAGTGCTGGCTCAGCCTGATTTTGAGCGCCCCTTCATAGTGGAGGTGGATGCATCTGAGGTGGGTGTGTTATCCCAGGGACAGGGGCGGGCTGGGCCGGGGGGCAGGGTGGCATATGCCCCCCAGGCCGGTCCCCCCACTACACCTAAGGGCCGCGGCGTCCGGATGTTGCTAGGGCCGCTCTGCCACTTTAATTCTTTCCTCAGTAAGTGCGGCCGCTGCACTCACTCTCTAGCAGTCAGCAGCGGTGACAGAACGCCGCGCTGACTCTGCCTCACACTTCACTTTGCTCATTGGTGGAGCAGGCAGCCTGTTCCATCACTGAGCAAAGAGAAGTGCACAGCCCATGGAGGATGGAGAAGAGGACGCCTGCCGGGAGAAGAGCCGCCCACCGCCCGACTGGTATCTGGGGAGGGGGCCTGGGTTGTGGGGAGCGGGTCTGGGGGGGTTACTGTATAGTACTGGGGTCTATAAGACACCAATACAATACAGTAGCCTAGGGCTGGCTGGAGCAGGGGACACTCACCTCCCTGTCTGGGCAGCCAGTGTTTCCTCCGTGATTCTGCAGTGTGATTAGCACTGCCTGCTCCTCTCTGCTCTGGTCAGACCTAACCAGAAGAGGCCAGAGCAGCAGAGAAGCACGGACCAGCTTGTGAAGTAAGTTTATGGGGGGGGGGGCATTGTGCATTGTGCTTTGTCCTATCTACAACATTTGACTCTCCAGTTATTGCATAACTACAGCTCCCATTATCTCCTGGTGGCAGGACATGATAGGAGTTGTAGTTTGGCAACAGCTGAGGAGTCACTGGTTAGGAAGCAATAATTTAGGTAGAGTTTAGGTGTTCTCCAACCTGTGACTGCTCAGTTAGTGAAACACTACAACTCCCATCATGCCCTTCTAGCAGGAGATAATGGGGATGGTAGTTTAGGAACAGCAGGAGGGTCACATGTTGGAGAACACCACACAAAATAAACTGTACCCCTAAATCATTGCTTCCTAACAGTGGCTCCTCAGTTGTTACAAAACTACAACTCCTATCATGCCCTGCTGGCAAAATATAATGGGGGTTGTAGTTTAATAACTGCAGAAGGGTCAGATGTTAGAGAAATTACACTAAATAAACTGTACCCATAAATCATTGCTTCCTATCCAGGCGCTCCTCAAGTGTTACCAAACTACAACTATTATCATGTCCTGCTTGTATAATGGAAGTTGTAGTTTACGAACATCTGAGGAGCCACTGGTTGGGAAACAATGATTTAGGGGGCTCAGTGGTACGTTACATTAGAGAGGACAGTGGTATAGTGCATTAGGGGTCAGTGGTACAGTACATAGAGGACAGTGGTACAGTACATTAGAGAGGACAGTGGCACAGTACATTAGAGGGGTCAGTGGTACAGTACATAGAGGACAGTGGTACAGTACATTAGAGGGGACAGTGGTACAGTACATTTGAGGACAGTGGTACAGTACATTAGAGGACAGTGATACAGTACATTAGAGGGGGCAGTGGTACAGTACATTAGAGAGGACAGTGGTACAGTACATTAGAGGGGACAGTGGTACAGTACATTAGAGGACAGTGGTACAGTACATTAGAGGACAGCGGTACAGTACATTAGAGGGGACAGTGGTACAGTACATTAGAGAGGACAGTGGTACAGTACATTAGAGAGGACAGTGGTACAGTACATTAGAGAGGACAGTGGTACAGTACATTAGAGGGGACAGTGGTACAGTACATTAGAGGACAGTGGTGCAGTACATTAGAGGGGACAGTGGTACAGTGCATTAGAGGGGACAGTGGTATAGTGCATTAGAGAGGACAGTGGTACAGTACATTAGAGGGGACAGTGGTACAGTACATTAGAGGGGACAGTGGTACAGTACATTAGAGGGGTCAGTGGTACAGTGCATTAGAGAGGATAGTGGTACAGTACATTAGAGAGGACAGTGGTACAGTACATAGAGGACAGTGGTATAGTGCATTAGAGGGGACAGTGGTATAGTACATTAGAGGGAACAGTGGTACAGTACATAGAGGACAGTGGTATAGTGCATTAGAGGGGACAGTGGTACAGTACATTAGAGAGGACAGTGGTATAGTACATTAGAGGGAACAGTGGTACAGTACATAGAGGACAGTGGTATAGTGCATTAGAGGGGACAGTGGTACAGTACATTAGAGAGGACAGTGGTACAGTGCATTAGAGGGGACAGTGGTACAGTACATTAGAGAGGACAGTGGTATAGTACATAAGAGGGAACAGTGGTACAGTACATAGAGGACAGTGGTATAGTGCATTAGAGGGGACAGTGGTACAGTACATTAGAGAGGACAGTGGTACAGTGCATTAGAGGGGACAGTGGTTCAGTACATTAGAGAGGACAGTGGTACAGAACATTACAGGGACAGTGGTACAGTACATTAGAGAGGACAGTGGTACAGTGCATTAGAGGGAACAGTGGTACAGTACATAGAGGACAGTGGTATAGTACATTAGAGAGGACAGTGGTACAGTACATTAGAGAGGACAGTGGTACAGTGCATTAGAGAGGACAGTGGTACAGTACATTAGAGAGGACAGTGGTACAGTGCATTAGAGGGGACAGTGGTACAGTACATTAGAGGACAGTGGTATAGTGCATTAAAGGGGACAGTGGTACAGTACATTAGAGAGGAGAGTGGTACAGTACATTAGGGGGTGATTGGGACAGTACATTAGAGAGGACAGTGGCACAGTACATTAGAGGGGACAGTGGTACAGTACATTAGAGGACAGTGGTACAGTACATTAGAGGGGGCAGTGGTACAGTACATTAGAGGGGACATTGGTACAGTACATTAGAGGGGGCAGTGGTACAGTACATTAGAGGGGACATTGGTACAGTACATAAGAGGGGACAGTGGTACAGTACATTAGAGGACAGTGGCACAGTACATTAGAGAGGACAGCGGTACAGTACATTAGAGGGGACAGTGGCACAGTACATAAGAGGGGACAGTGGTACAGTACATTAGAGGACAGTGGTATAGTGCATTAAAAGGGACAGTGGTACAGTACATTAGAGAGGAGAGTGGTACAGTACATTAGGGGGTGATTGGCACAGTACATTAGAGGGGACAGTGGTACAGTACATTAGAGGACAGTGGTACAGTACATTAGAGGGGGCAGTGGTACAGTACATTAGAGGGGACATTGGTACAGTACATAAGAGGGGACAGTGGTACAGTACATTAGAGGACAGTGGCACAGTACATTAGAGAGGACAGCGGTACAGTACATTAGAGGGGACAGTGGCACAGTACATAAGAGGGGACAGTGGTACAGTACATTAGAGAGGACAGTGGTACAGTACATTAGAGGACAGGGGTACAGTACATTAGAGAGGACAGTGGTACAGTACATTAGAGGACAGTGGTACAGTACATTAGAGGACAGTGGTACAGTACATTAGAGAGGACAGTAGTACAGTACATTAGAGGACCGTGGTACAGTGCATTATAGGGGACAGTGGTATAGTGCATTAGAGAGGACAGTGGTACAGTACATTAGAGGCGACAGTAGTACAATACATTAGGGGGGTCAGTGGTACAGTACATTAGAGAGGACAGTGGTACAGTACATTAGGGAGGACAGTGGTACAGTACATTAGAGGACAGTGGTACAGTACATTAGAGGACAGTGGTACAGTACATTAGAGAGGACAGTAGTACAGTACATTAGAGGACAGTGGTACAGTACATTAGAGGACAGTGGTACAGTACATTAGAGGACAGTGGTACAGCACATTAGAGGCGACAGTAGTACAATACATTAGGGGGGTCAGTGGTACAGTACATTAGAGAGGACAGTGGTACAGTACATTAGAGGATAGTTGGGGGGGCAGTGGTACAGTACATTAGAGGTGACAGTGGTACAGTACATTAGGGGGGTCAGTGGTACAGTACATTAGAGAGGACAGCGGTACAGTACATTAGAGGGGACAGTGGCACAGTACATAAGAGGGGACAGTGGTACAGTACATTAGAGAGGACAGTGGTACAGTACATTAGAGGACAGGGGTACAGTACATTAGAGAGGACAGTGGTACAGTACATTAGAGGACAGTGGTACAGTACATTAGAGGACAGTGGTACAGTACATTAGAGAGGACAGTAGTACAGTACATTAGAGGACCGTGGTACAGTGCATTATAGGGGACAGTGGTATAGTGCATTAGAGAGGACAGTGGTACAGTACATTAGAGGCGACAGTAGTACAATACATTAGGGGGGTCAGTGGTACAGTACATTAGAGAGGACAGTGGTACAGTACATTAGGGAGGACAGTGGTACAGTACATTAGAGGACAGTGGTACAGTACATTAGAGGACAGTGGTACAGTACATTAGAGAGGACAGTAGTACAGTACATTAGAGGACAGTGGTACAGTACATTAGAGGACAGTGGTACAGTACATTAGAGGACAGTGGTACAGCACATTAGAGGCGACAGTAGTACAATACATTAGGGGGGTCAGTGGTACAGTACATTAGAGAGGACAGTGGTACAGTACATTAGAGGATAGTTGGGGGGGCAGTGGTACAGTACATTAGAGGTGACAGTGGTACAGTACATTAGGGGGGTCAGTGGTACAGTACATTAGAGAGGACAGCGGTACAGTACATTAGAGGACAGTGTTGTGGGGGGCAGTGGTACTATTTATTAAAGACAGTTCATAAGAGGCACAGTTTATCTAGGGGACAGTAGTACAGTTCATTAGGACAAATGGGTGCTATTCACTTAGCACAAGGAGAGGGTGGGGCTAACTGCAGATGGGGACACAAAGGGGGGCCTAACTAAAGATGAGGGCAAAGACAGGGGGCACAATTACAGATGGGGAACAAATAGGGGGTCTCATTACAGATACAGGCATTAAGAAGGGACCTAACTTTAAAAAGAGGCACAGAAAAGGGAAGTGACTACAGATTGGTCTTTAAAGAAGTTCCTGTTACTGTTTAGGGGCACTATGATGGAGAGTTTGTATAAAAGTGGGTAAAGGTGCTGTAAAAGTAAGGTGCTGAAGATGTTTGTCTGGCAGATACTGCTGAGATGATTTGTGGTTGGAAGAATTATTCATGATCGAAAAGAAAAGGAAACCTGACCGACTCAGAAAACGTCATCTGTGAGTCACTGGATGTGTTTGCACTGTACTTATATGGTATACAGAGCTTGTGTACAGCTGGTATCTACCACTATTTGGTCACCGTATGGGGTAATATTGGCCCCTGTGTGGTGGAGTGTAGTACCAGTATAGTAGTAATGCTCGTGGTGTGACGGTATTAGGTAACCTTTTATAATGTAGTTACTATGTGATTGTAGTATGTGGTCATGGTATGGTGGTATTATTTGCCCCTTGTATACTGATATTATTGGTTATATAAGTATACAGGATTTGGTCAGTAATAGTATGATGTCCATGTCCATACAAGGTATAATCCAAGCCAGAGCAGATTAAACTCTGGCCTTACATAAAAATCCTGGGACGGCAGAGGTTGGAGGAACATAAAAAAGAATATACTTACCCGTCCCTGTGCCCCTGCAGTACAGGTTCACCACCTCTCTCACAGCTACTGTTATCCTGCTCCTCCCATTCCTGCATTGTCAAGTCCGGCAGGAAGTACCCGTTCGCCCCAGTGCGTGACGTTGCAGGACCAGGAGCTGCAGGAACCGGTCTGTGAGCAGTGACGCTGCACTGCGGAGGCATTGGGACAAGTATGGATTCTTTATTATGTTCCCCCTCACCCCCGGCCGGCTTGGGATGTTTAGGTTCGGCCCTGGCGAATATCCGCTACTCATGGGCCACTGCTGTGTACTTGCCCCCCAGGCTAAAGTTTGCCAGCCAGCCCCTGCCCAGGGATCTAGCACTTTTACCAACCTTCGTCCTGTTGCCTACTTCTCCAGGAAGTTCTCCCAGGCCGAATGTAATTATGATATTGGCAATAGAGAATTATTGGCTATCAAGTTGGCGTTTGATGAGTGGAGACACTTCCTGGAGGGTGCCAAAAATAAGGTGGTTGTGCTTACTGACCATAAGAACTTGATGTACTTAGACAGTGCTAAACGTCTCACCCCACGTCAAGCCAGGTGGGCCCTGTTTTTCTCAAGGTTTAACTTTGAGATCACGTACCGGCCTGGTTCCAAAAATGTCAAGGCTGACGCCCTGTCTCGTAGTTTTGACATAGAAAATTCTCCCATGAACCAGCCCGATACGATTTTAAAACCCGGTGTGGTGGTGTCTGTCCTACAACAGGACCTGGTGACCCAGATCGCTGAGTCTCAGTCCTTGGCACCCCGAAATACTCTGGACTCCTGCTTGTTTGTACCTCCGGATCTTCGTCTCCGGGTCTGGGAATTCCAACAGTGTAGGTCTATGTTCACACAATGTCTATTAAAAAAAGACGTCAATGCAATGCATAGCCTAGCTAATTCTGCTACACTGCTCATGAAACTCCTGTTTAAGTCCATAGGACTTATGCAAATTGTATAAAACAGCTGGTTCTGTTGTTCTGTTCTTCCCAAACACCTTCAGCAGCTGCAAGTAGGCCAGATGGAACCAAGAAGCCTACGTTATAGAAATAGGTGAAGGTGAAACTGCAGCACAACCTGACTTTATTTTTTTCACCCTTAGATTAGTTTTTTTTTTTCATTAGGGCACATCTAAGCTCGCTTATCTTACCTTTCTAATAATTTTAATAGCACACATCAATAATAATAATAATAATAATAATAATAATAATAATAATAACTTATTAATGTACATCCAGTCTATAGACTGCATAGAAAGTAAGAATTTAACAATAGTTTTTCATGAATAGAATTTGCAAAATGAGCATTAAAAAAAACTCTCAAGATGTAGTTGGCAAGGTGATCTTGAAATATATTAATAATACCATTGCTATATTTCAGTTTAATAAAACATTTGGAATATTACAGGAATAATTGAAGATTTGTGCATTATTTACGGACTTACACATCCCACCATTGTTGCCCATGTGAAAGGAAGTCCTTGGCTCTCTAACCATGGAATATAACTGTCTTGCATAAACCAGTCACTGAAATGTCACACATATAAGTATTTATGAATCTGCTCATATCTTTATGTATCCAATGATTATAAAAGCATTGCCCTATAAATGTTACGAGCTTGATTTGAAATGAACACGTGTTTATAGCTGGGTTGCTTATTAAAACGTGTAAATCACAGATGACCTTTAAGGTAGTTGTGTTATTTCAGTTTCTGCGGCTTAAGTATGATTGCAAGCGTGAAAATAGTAAAAGCACAAGGGGAACACTTCAGTCTTTTGGAGAAATTACTGATCACTCTCAAACTTTGAAAACACTTAACCGTCAATACAAACAAAGAAGAAGAAAAAAAATCACTTACCATTCTTCTTGTAAAACATGATTTCCCCCTTGAATTCACTCTTTTCCTCTAGTGACATTTCAATTTCAAGTGTTGTCTGTTCATTTGTTTCAGCACCATATAAAAATTTACAGCTGCAACTCTTCTGCATGACCTCGGTTCGTGCAAATCCAGCGAGTTCACAAAAGCCATCTGAACAGTAAACTATAGGGAATCCTTTGGCCACCTGAGCATTTGCGAGAATAAAGTTGCTGTCTGAAAAACAAATGCAAATAAGTAAATGAGTTTAGTAAATAAATGGCAAATGGAAGAGGCTGTGGTATAACTCAACATTTTTTATAGCGCTATTATAATCTCTTTGAATGTGGTGCTTCATTTGCTTGGACAGTGATATAAGACCTCATGCCATCCTATCATTAGTGTGGGCTTAGCTAAGGAGGAGTGCAGATGTGGCAGCTTCTTCAGAGCTCTAATGTTTGGTACTCCTTCACTGGTCATTCTCATTCCCTCTTCTGGATTAACTAATTGGAGCCTGCCTTTCCCTCCAAGGTGTTTTTTCCTCCAGATTTATATGGAATCTGGGAGAGAAATAAGCCAGGCATATTCTAATTTATGCCATATTATGGAACTACAATATATTTTTAAGCATGAATATGGCATCTTATAGATTTAAGCTATGTTCACACGCCACTGAAATGATGGCCATTTTAATTGAAAGACCATCATTGAATGACAAATAACGGCCATTATTTGGTGTTAAAAGAGACCTGTCACCCCCCGTGCCGGGGTGACAGGCTCCCGACCCCCAGTTAGATCCCCTTATACGTACCTCATCCCGCCAAGTCCTGCTGCCGGTCCCGGGACTGGCTACGGCAGCGGGACTTGGCGGTATGAGGTACGTATAAGGGGATCTAACTGGGGGTCGTGAGCCTGTCACCCCGGCACGGGGGGGGGGGGGGTTACAGGTCCTCTTTAATTGAAGGCTATCCAATAAAAGCGGACGTCAATTTAACAGTATGTGAACATAGCCTTAAGATGACATCTAATATTTTTAACAGAGGAATGGGGTTCCTTCTGTCTCCACCCATCCCTAATCTGAAATGTGACCAAAGAGCACTAATGGTTTACCATGGCAGATGGGAGCCTAACAAGGATTCTCAAGTCTTCCATAAGCATCTGCACACAATTATAGAAGAGACTGCAAATCCCTTAGAAGAATAGATGGATGGATAGTCAGTATCAGAAACTGATGTATTGTTTAAAGCAAGATTTTATGTTAAACATATTTTTTAAAGAATTTTTTTGTGATGTTTCTTCTCATTTTACATTTTACTGACTATATTATTAAATAATTGTTATGCCCATGCCTGTTTGGACCTCGGCTGTCCTTGGCTTGTGGTATATGACCGAGAGTGTGCTCTTAGTCATGGTTTTGTATGTATTCTTGTTTTGCACTTCTCTGAACACTGTCTGAACACAGCTCTACTCCTTCTGCCATGCTGATTGAATTATTACCACACCCATCTCTTCTCTGCCACCTTCCTCTGGCCACTTAACAGTTAACCTCTCTTTTGCTTTGGTTATTGATATCTGGTATTTCCACTCACCCTGTGCTATATCTGTGTTTGAGTGTATGGTCCAATCACATCCAGGACCTCGTCCATGTCCTCCTCTATATTGTACTCCACACTGGCTATTAGAGTTGGTTTTAAGTGTGCCAGTGCCTTCATTTAGCTTCCTTGTATTTTTACCTGGCTTTCCCTGACTTCGGCTCTGTTACTTGACTACTCTCTTGGATACTGTTTTTGTACTTTGCTGCCCATTTGGTTTTAACCCCGTCATGTTGACTACCCCTTGTATGTAACTTTGTCTTCTCCTTGTTCAGTGTTATGTATATTTGGTTACATGTGAGTATTTAAGGACACACCAGGAGAGGATCTTCACTCCTGATGAAGTCACCGGATGGTGACGATACACGAGGAGTTCTCTCCCAGGGTTGGCTGCTCTATGACCTTTTGAACCCAGGCATCGCTCACAATACTTTAGTTTGGGGAAATTATTAGTTTTTGTGCAGTTCTCTTATGATTCTCTCTGTTATGATTTACTTCATTCTGGTTATTCATTGAACACTTAGGGCGACATGTATCATCCGGCGTACGGATGATTTACGGCGGAAAGTGCCGATTTGCATATTTTTTTATTCGCAAATGGGCGATTTGCGAATAAAATATTCGCATATCGGCACTTTCCGCCGAGTACGCCGGGGGGTGGGGAGGGTGTGTGGAGGGAGCGTTACGGGGGGCGCGGACTCAGAGTCCGCGCGATTTATCATTCTTTCAGCGCAAATATACGCCGAAAACCTACTCCACCTTTCAGGTGGCGTAGGTTTTCGGCTGTGCGCATCGACGCGCACGGGATTTATGTAGAGGCGCTCCGCCTCTAAATAAATCTCTGTAGCGCCGAAGATGCGGGGACATTTATAAGTCCGGCGTAAAAAAGCCGGACTTAATAAATGTCCCCCATAGTATTTTAGTTATTCCTATTGTTAGTTCATTAGGTGCAGGTCACTATTATTCCTATTTTGGATGTCAGAATAGCTTTTTGTGATTACTCGATTGCACTGATGCATGTTTGCACTGTTTCTATGTCTACTTGATTTTGCTTCATGCTTTGCCTGTGAGATTGATCAAGGTTCTTCATTACATATTATTGTTTTGATCATGGTAGTAATATTATTTGCATGCAACCCTCTGTAGGTCATATACCCATTGATACATATTTTATCTGTGTTGATCATGAATTTTTGTGGTCCTGATTGGAACTTTTAAATGTTTTTAATCATGTCTTGTGGTGTTCTATGGGATTTTCAATAAAATTTGTGATTAGCTTACATAATATGTGGAGTGCACTCTAAGTATGTGTCTAGCTTTTCTTTTTGGTTCTTTTCTTGTTCAGTGTTATCACCTTTATCACAAGAAGGAACCATCTTCATGGTTGTCCACAGTCACCTAGGACTGTTTTCTTTTCTGCTCCTTCTTAGGCTGTACCCTACCTATGGTTGTATCAATCTTGACATCTTGCAGTTTTTATTCTCATCACTAGGTCCAAACCTAAGCTGAGACTTCCTGTCTCCCTGCCACTCCCTGTGAAATTTCCCCTTCAAAGGTGAAATAAAAAAAAAATACAGTCTCACATCCAGTCATATGACCAAATTATTGTTATCCCCTGTTTATATGGTATCCTATTCAACGAACAGCGGCTGCAAAGAATAGACTGTGCACACAATTTAAAGTATGGCTCCTGGCCGTACATTTCATTGTGTTCTATGGTTAATTGGAGTGCAGGCACACCCAAAAGTGCCCGCATTCCAATTAACATGAAATGATGTTCACCTGGCTGGTACTGCAGTCATGTCACAGAATGGCCACTGTTTTTACAGCATGTAAACTTGGCCATAAGCTGGACCGACCTCTTCAGTTACCGGCCTATGCAAGGAATTTTAAACTCTACATTAAAAAGATGAAATGATAAATTCCTTTTACTTTTACTTTGATGTATCTAGTCACCTAGGATAGTAGACTCCAAATCTGAGGGACTAGTTTTGTGTTTTGTACAGAATGCATACTTTAACATAGTGCTCAGTGGAGAAAAAAAACACATTATTCAGGTCCTATAGATGTGTATTCTATATCTATATCTTTTTATTTTTTGGTGAGACTATGTAAAAAATAAATGTTGGGAACATTATGTAATGGATTATACATGTTTTTTATGTACAGTACATAAGCAATAACACTAAGGATATAGACTTATTTTGATGTCTAGAGTAATTTTGGAACCAGGGAATGCATGATATCTTGGCAACAGTTTTTCCAGATAATTAAACTGATAGTGAGATTACCACTACTTTCGCTGCAGTGGAAATTGCTGCTTCCAGTGATTTGCATTGGTTGAATTCAATGTGGCAGTTTACAGCCAGGGGTATTCTTTGCCTCTTTCAACTTCAATTGCAAAATGTTTTCTTAAAAGCAATATGTATAACAGTATAACAGACCTTTTATCGTATATAAAAGAAGCAAAGTAAAGCACAATGTTGCAAGAACTAAATATTACAGTAATTTAACAATATCGATACCATAAAAATAAATGAACTACAAGTTTTAAAACAAACAAATAAAGGTATTTAAAGGGGTTGTCCAGAATTAGAAATGTTTTCCTATATAGCTGTGGTCATATATAAAAAAAATAATAAACATCCTATGCTTACCTGTTCGCACTCCCCGGTGTCCTACTGGTGGTGTCTCGGGTGTCCCTGGTGACTGCAGACGTGTCTCAGGATTGACAGCCCGATCAGCCAATCACAGGCCATGGTGCTGTCCCGTCTCAGTCATTGATTGGCCAAGCGAGCTGTCGCTCTTGAGACAAGTCTATCTCATACTTAAAGCATCTGCAGTCAGCAAGGGTCACCAGATACACCACCTGTAGGATACTGGGAGTGCGGAATGGTAAGCATAGGATGTTTAATATTTTCTATATAACCGCAGCTATATGGAAAAACAAAAAGGCTAACGTCGGCTAACCCCTTTAAGAGCAGTGCAAGACTACAAAGAATAAATAAGACAAAAATAATAAAAAAGGGTCCAGTTAATTAAATGGCTCGGGCCAAAGGACGCTGCCGCAGCCCTGACAAATACGGATTAAGGGCATGTTCCAACTATAGGAATGTGCCGTCCTTTAGCAGGGAAAGGCATCTGTAATCATGATCATTAACTGTAGCCGTCATTATCAATAGACTGAAACCTTTTCCCAATAAAATCTTGTAGTAGGAACATAGCCTAACACAATAAAATAATACCAAAATACAGCCATATTTTCAATGGGGAAAATATGAGGGAAATGAACCCTCACACACAGTAAAAAAAAAAGGCCACAATTGATTGCAGGCATACAAATAATAAACATGCTACGAACTTGGTACCTAATATGTCTATATTCACATATAGTAATTTGGCCAGTGTTTCTGTCAGCATTTTGGTTAGTAGTTTCTAGTCAATATTAGGAGTGGAACTGATAGAGAAAAACTGTAATGGGAAGATTTGGACAGTATGACTAGGTTCACATTAGGTAAAAATGACAGCCTTCTTTCGTAATAACAGCCATCCTTGTGCAAATAACATCCGTTATTACAATGGATGTCATTTGTGCAATGACGGATGTTATTATGAAAGACGGCTGTCATTTTTACATGGTGTGAACCTAGCTTTTCTTTGTTTTCAAACAACTCCTAGTTTTAGTTGAAAAAAAGACTGACAAAAAGACTGACCAAAATACTTAGCAAAATACTGTATATGTCCATAGCCTATAAGTGGTTTCTAAGTAGACATTGTACTACACAGCAGCTAAATATGAATGCATTTTAATTATTTTTTTAGGTTAAATATAGAAAAGATTCTGTTATGAGTAGTTGGGATTAAAAGCTGCACCCAATGATTTTTTTTTATTTTTCATTTTTCAAGTTCTTCACCATTTTTTTTTCTTGTCCCCCCTACCCCCTCCCTCTACCCCTCCCCCACCCCGCCCAACCTGAGGAGAAGGAGAGAAAGAGAAAAATAAATACATAAATAAATAACTAAATAAATAAAATGAAAGTAAAAAATAGTTCTTCACCATTGTAATAAAACTGAATACACTTTACAAATTAAAACCAATTCTTCCTTAGTTTCCTCATTCATTTTTTATACCATATTTATAAGCTTTAAGTCACTATTGGCCTTTTAAACAAAACCAATGTATCCAACATCTCATATTTTATTAACAGCTCAGACCTCTGCAGAAACTATTCTATTGTTACATATTGAAAAGAGGATGATATTGTGCATTTATGTTTTTCAATGCAATCCATTGATATTGCTTGAAGGGATTCTGAAGGTTATATCTTGCTTGGTTTACTGGATTGTTCAAAAGGCTCTTAGAAAAAGCTGGAAATATATTGATGGTTATATACTGTACATTTAAATACAAAGATACATTTTAGTAGGGGTAGATATCCAGTAAATTTGGATTTCTAAGAATTGTTCTAGATTGCCGTTTTAGGGATTAATGTGGCCACATTATAAAAAACAAGCATTGGGCAAAATGAGCCCAATTCCAAAAAAGCCTCTGGGAAATTTAACAACTAACACGCCCTACTTACTGCTAAACCCTACCAAAGTATTCTACATTCAAAGTTCGAAAGCCAGAAAAGTCTTATTAAAAGGTACCAACCAGGACTTCTTTTTGTGCTATGGCCGGGGAGGGGGTGACAAAAAATAAACAAATAACATTCAATTACCTCCCTGGCTCCCACGCTGCCACCTGCTCAGCAAAGCCGTATTTACCACTAGGCACCAGTGGTCCAGTGCCTAGGGCAGTACCAGGGAGCAGAGGGAAGGAAACAACTTTTTTTTGTTTGTTTTTTTAGTCTCCAATCTCCTGTTCAGATTTGCCAATAAATCTGGTGTCTTTTCAAGGGGGGGGGGGGGGTATGGTGGTATTGGTCAGGTCTGGTCTGGCGGTTTTATCCAGTCACAGTATGGTGGTATTGGTCAGGTCTGGTGCGGCGCTGTTATTCAGTCACAGTATGGTGGTATTGGTCAGGTCAGGTCTGGTGTGGTGGTGTCATCCAGTCACAGTATGGTAGTATTGGTCAGGTCTGGTGTGGCGGTGGTAAATGTGACGCCTGGAGCTATTGCCTATCAGTCTACCAATCCTGTGGTGATAAATCTTTAAGACAATATGCAGACTGCTCTAATCATTGATTCAATATGGACATTTTTTATGTTTTAAGCCATTTAAAACCAAGAAAAAGGCAATTTAGACAATGTTTCTTCATGTAGAGAAATGCATGTGGCCAAAATCACGCTCCTATTTCTTCCCTAGTAGTCATGTGCTGTTACCAGGATTATTGGCCATACGCCTATTGGTTACCACATGAGGGTCTGGTTTCGGCTGCATGTGGTGACATACAGTCAATGTAGAAACGCGGTCTAAGACTGATCAGATATCAATATGATGTTCAGATGCTAGAAAAACCTAATGCTAATTGGTGAGTGAAGATGGGGGTCTTCAGGTTGAGTGCCTAGGGCAGCAGCAGCTGTTAATACGGCCCTGCTGCTCAGCCATTAAGTGGCAGAGGTGGGACACTGTTAGAGCCGCTAAATGGCAGAGTAGGCCTGCTACGTCACATCTCCAAACCGGGAAGTATTAGCACAATGGGGACTAGAGTGGCGGAGTACCGGCAGCAGCAAGGGAGCCAGGGAGATAAGTATATGATTAGAAAATAAAGAGCTCACTTTGTCACACCATCAGCGACAAATGTGGAACGCTAAAAGGGTTTTGTTAGTTGCTGTGGCTCCAGTTTGGGCTCTTATGGCCACCATCACTAAGTTTAAATAGGGCCTTGAAATGATTACTTAATATAATCAGAAGATAATGCTAATGTTCTCTAAGATTTCAGATTTGACTGTTTTATGCCAAAATTGAATAAGGAATAGAGATGAGTCAGTGAATAGAGATGTATCTATGTTTTCCCAGACTCCCTAGGGCTGCATTCAACTTCTTCAGGTTTCGGGTTTGGACGAACCAAAGCGTGCTCGAGGTTCACTCATCTCTAATAAGGAATTAACGAAATTTGGGATTTTTGTTAGTAGTCTCTTCAATACAGTATATGTTAGAATGTATTTCAACTATGTTCTGTAGATTTTAGTTTAAAGCAATAGGACCCACTCTGTTAGCTAGTTGGATTTTAGGCTAAACTTAGGATGGGATTCAAAGTATCATCTAGGTTTTCACAATTTAAATAACTCCAGGTTATGGAAGTTGTACTAAGCTGGCACATGGACCAGGTGACTTCCCAAGAATGGTCTCTGTGTGGGTGACAGCTGGCTCAGTAGACTATTAGACATCTGGGCATGTGTCACGGCCGCGGCGGCGTCCCATGCTCCGGGCCGCCGCCGCGACCTCCCTCCATCTCATGCAGCTGCCGGGGTCCCGGTGCAGGGACCCGGCGCTGCTACACGTTCGGCCCCGGGGGGCGCCTCACCTCTCCACGCTCCTGTCTCTCGCTGTGCCGGCCGGCGCGCGCGTCCCCGCCTCCTAGGGCGCGCGCGCGCCGGCTGTCTCAGATTTAAAGGGGCAGTGCGCTCCTAATTGGTAGTTGCACCTATCACTCCCCTATAAATCCCAGCATGCCCTGTCCCCTGTGTTGGAGCCTCTACATGCTTCCCATAGCGTTTGGCCCAGCTCCCTGTTGTTCCTGTGTCCTGTCCGTTACCTGGTCCCTAGTCCCTGTTCCTGGTCCCTGTTCCCCTGTCACTCCACCTGTTCCTGTGTCCAGCCTGTCACGTGCTCTCTCATCTGCAGACTATTGCCTGTGCCATCTCCTGCCACGCCTCGCCTGCCGACACCAGCAACCAAGCCAGGGGTAGCGACCTGGGGGTCGCCTGCCGCAGCAAGTCCATCCCGCCTTGCGGCGGGCTCTGGTGAAAACCAGCGGCCCCTTAGACTCCGCTCCCTGGTGAGGTTTGTGCCATCGCTGGTGCCGGTCCAGTGGATCCACTACTCCGGGCGTTACAGTAGGCTCCAACCATGGATCCCGGCGAGGTGCCTGATATCCGCGAGGTAGCCCGAGTGGTCGCCCTACAAGCTCAACAGATTCAGCAACAGTCACAGCTGATTCAACAACTGACTGCAGCCGTTCAACAGCATACCACAGCTCAGCAGTCATCACCTCCGGCAGCCTCTTCAAAACTACGACTGGCTCTCCCAAGTAAATATGGAGGTGACCCCAAGTTGTGCAGAGGGTTCCTGACCCAATGCACTATGTACATCGAACTTTTAAGCAGTCAGTTTGCCACCGAGCGCTCTAAAGTGGCTTTCATTATCAGCCTATTGGAGGGAAGAGCTCTGTCCTGGGCCACGCCACTATGGGACCGTAATGATCCGATTGCTGCCAATTTTCGAATCTTCCTGGACGAGTTCTGCTCTGTCTTTGAGGAACCTGCCCGTGCGTCTTCGGCTGAGACTGCTCTCCTCAATTTATCCCAAGGGACTTCCTCCGTTGGTGACTACGCCATCCAGTTCCGCACCCTGGCTGCGGAACTAGACTGGAATGAGGCCGCGCTGATTGCCACCTTTAAAAAGGGCCTGTCCAGCCAAGTGAAGGATGTGCTCGCTGCCCGGGATCTGCCTACCTCCTTGAACGATCTTATTCTACTGGCTACCAGAGTCTACACCAGGTTTTCCGAGAGAGAGGAGGAGGTCCGGCAAGGACGGCGTCTGAGTCTGCCCCGTCGCCATCCTCGGCTGGCACCGGTGTTCCAGAATCCTGTTGCTCCTATGTCCCAGTCGCTTCCAGAGGTTCCTATGCAGGTGGAACGTGTTCGCCTGACGACTGATGAGAGGAACCGTCGACTGGACCAGAATCTCTGCCTCTATTGCGGTGGCGCGGATCACTATCGGCAGAGATGTCCCCAACGCCCTCAGCGTCCGGGAAACGCCCGCACCTAGGTCCGGTGGGAGAGGCCTCCCTAGGTGTGAATGCCACCTCTCCAAGGTTGACTATGCCCGTCTCCATCCAGACACCCTCTGGGCAAGTTTTCCAGACTACTGCCCTCATCGACTCTGGCTCTGCTGGCAGTTTCATCTCTGCTTCGTTGGTCCAAAGATGGCGGCTACCCGTGATCCAGCTAGCCCAACCCCGGTCTATCTCTTCGGTTACGGGGGAGGTTCTTACCGAAGCGGTGTACAGCCAGACGGCACCCCTAGTCCTCCAGGTGGGAGCCTTACATCAGGAGAAGATCTCCTTCTATGTCTTGCGCCATTCCTCTTCCAACCTCCTGCTGGGGCTTCTCCTCCACGTGGTCGAGTATACCCTCTCTCTGTGCCCGAGACTGAGGCCATGTCCTCCTACATCCAGGAGAACTTACAAAAGGGCTTCATCCGCAAATCCACGTCTCCAGCTGGCGCCGGATTTTTCTTTGTTCAGAAGAAGGACGGTTCCCTCCGCCCATGCATAGACTATCGGGGTTTAAATAAGGTGACCGTTAAAAACCGCTATCCTCTTCCGCTTATTCCGGAACTATTCGACCGTCTTCGTGGAGCAAAGATCTTCTCCAAGCTGGATCTCAGGGGAGCGTATAACTTGGTCCGAATTCGTAAGGGAGACGAATGGAAGACCGCTTTCAACACCAGGGATGGGCACTACGAATATCTGGTCATGCCATTCGGCCTATGCAATGCCCCAGCGGTCTTCCAGGAATTCGTGAACGATATCTTCCGAGACCTCCTCTATGTCTGCGTCATTGTTTATTTGGACGACATTTTGGTCTTCTCCCCGGACCAGCAGACTCATGTGGCACAAGTGCGTCAGGTTCTACGAAGACTACGGGCCAATCATCTATACGCCAAGCTTGAGAAGTGTGTTTTCCATCAGCGCAGTCTTCCATTTCTTGGCTATATCGTCTCCGATCAGGGCCTACAAATGGATCCAGCCAAGCTCGCAGCTGTCCTTCAATGGCCACGCCCGGTGGGACTTAGAGCTATCCAACGTTTCCTGGGCTTCGCCAACTATTACCGGCAATTCATCCCTCACTTCTCTACCCTGGTCGCACCCATTGTGGCTCTCACTAAAAAGAAGGCGGACCCCAGACGTTGGCCTCCAGAGGCCGAACAAGCCTTCAATAGCCTCAAGTCTGCCTTTGCCTCCGCTCCTGCCCTAGTCCGCCCGGATGTCTCCAGGCCGTTTTCTCTCGAGGTCGATGCTTCTTCTGTGGGCGCAGGAGCCGTTCTCTCGCAAAGGGACACATCAGGCAAGACCAGAACCTGTGGGTTCTTCTCTAAGACTTTCTCCCCTGCCGAGAGGAACTATACCATTGGGGACCGTGAACTCCTGGCCATTAAGTTGGCACTGGAGGAGTGGCGTCATCTATTAGAGGGGGCTAAACACCCGGTTAACATCTACACGGACCACAAGAACCTCCTCTACCTCCAATCGGCTCAACGCCTCAATCCCAGGCAGGCTCGGTGGTCCCTCTTCTTCTCTCGGTTCAACTATACCATCCACTTCCGTCCAGCCGAGAAGAATCTAAAGGCCGATGCATTATCCCGAGCATCCGATGTCATGGGGCAAGAGGAATCTCCTCGTCACATAATACCTCCCGACCGCCTAGTACCAGTTGCCACTTCTGCTCTGCAGAGTCTGCCTCCCGGGAAGACTTATGTGCGCCCCGCACTCCGTAAACGCATCTTGAAGTGGGGGCATTCCTCTTTGGTAGCCGGGCATCCAGGAGCCCAAAAGACCGGGCAATTGATCTCCCGTCACTACTGGTGGCCCAATCTACTCCAGGATGTCAAGGATTTTGTGGCTTCCTGTGCAGTCTGTGCCAGGAATAAATCTCCCCGTCTAAGACCTGCCGGCCTACTATTGCCCTTGCCAGTCCCGGATCATCCCTGGCACCACATTGGGATGGATTTCATCACTGACCTACCTCCATCTGCGGGCAATACAGTTATTTGGGTGGTGACGGACCGCTTTTCTAAAATGGCTCACTTCGTGGCCCTTCCTGGTCTGCCCTCTGCTCCTCGTCTGGCTCAGTTGTTCTTCCGACACATCTTTCGCCTGCATGGACTTCCTCTTCACATTGTGTCCGACCGAGGCTCTCAATTTGTCTCTAAATTTTGGCGTGCCCTATGCTCGCAACTCCAAGTGAAGCTGGACTTCTCATCGGCCTATCATCCTCAAACCAACGGGCAAGTGGAGAGAGTCAATCAGATTCTGGGCAACTACCTACGCCATTTTGTTTCAAGCCGCCAAGACAACTGGTCCGATCTACTCCCATGGGCAGAATTCTCTTATAACCACTTGGACTCGACTTCCACAGGCAAGTCCCCTTTCTATGTGGTCTACGGGCATCATCCTCGTCCTCCTCTGCCTCTCTCTCCATCCTCTGAAGTCCCAGCCGTGGAGGAGTTGTTATCTGACCTGCAATCGATCTGGGAACAAACTCGACAGTCCTTACTCAAAGCCTCTGAACGCATGAAGGACCAGGCTGATAAGAAGAGGAGACCTGCCACGAATTTTCTCCCAGGTGACAAAGTCTGGCTCTCGGCCAAATATGTCAGACTCAAGATCCCCAGCTACAAGTTGGGCCCTCGATTCCTCGGTCCTTTCTCGGTGCTAAGACGCATCAACCCTGTCACCTACAAGCTCCGCCTACCCCCCACTATGCGGATTCCGAACTCCTTCCATGTTTCCCTCTTAAAACCAGTGGTCCTGAACCGGTTCTCCGATAGATCTTCGTTCTCTGCTCCTCAAGCCGTCTCTGACGACGTCTACGCTGTTAAGGACATTCTGGCCATGAAGACTGTCAGAGGGAGAAGGTTCTTCCTGGTGGACTGGAAAGGATTTGGTCCTGAGGAGAGGTCCTGGGAACCCGAGGCTAACATCCTGGACCAAGATCTCATCAAAAGGTTCCTGCAGGTTAGAAAGAGGGGGAGGCCAAAGGGGGGGGGTACTGTCACGGCCGCGGCGGCGTCCCATGCTCCGGGCCGCCGCCGCGACCTCCCTCCATCTCATGCAGCTGCCGGGGTCCCGGTGCAGGGACCCGGCGCTGCTACACGTTCGGCCCCGGGGGGCGCCTCACCTCTCCACGCTCCTGTCTCTCGCTGTGCCGGCCGGCGCGCGCGTCCCCGCCTCCTAGGGCGCGCGCGCGCCGGCTGTCTCAGATTTAAAGGGGCAGTGCGCTCCTAATTGGTAGTTGCACCTATCACTCCCCTATAAATCCCAGCATGCCCTGTCCCCTGTGTTGGAGCCTCTACATGCTTCCCATAGCGTTTGGCCCAGCTCCCTGTTGTTCCTGTGTCCTGTCCGTTACCTGGTCCCTAGTCCCTGTTCCTGGTCCCTGTTCCCCTGTCACTCCACCTGTTCCTGTGTCCAGCCTGTCACGTGCTCTCTCATCTGCAGACTATTGCCTGTGCCATCTCCTGCCACGCCTCGCCTGCCGACACCAGCAACCAAGCCAGGGGTAGCGACCTGGGGGTCGCCTGCCGCAGCAAGTCCATCCCGCCTTGCGGCGGGCTCTGGTGAAAACCAGCGGCCCCTTAGAC
This sequence comes from Dendropsophus ebraccatus, assembly GCF_027789765.1. Lineage (NCBI taxonomy): Eukaryota > Metazoa > Chordata > Amphibia > Anura > Hylidae > Dendropsophus > Dendropsophus ebraccatus. Next base: position 168,723,737 of record NC_091455.1, read on the forward strand.
TCCGCTCCCTGGTGAGGTTTGTGCCATCGCTGGTGCCGGTCCAGTGGATCCACTACTCCGGGCGTTACAGCATGACATCAAAGGGTTAAAGGCAAGTCTAGGTGCAGGTTTAGGGCCAGTTCACATTGAGTAAGTTCGGAGCTCTCTGCTACGGAATCCCATAGGCCTCAATGTCCTGCGGTGTCTTATGGGACAGCGCGAGCCCTCCTATAAAGTCTCTGTCTGACACTGATGCAGGCTCTCCACCGCGGAATTCTGCCGAATTTACTCAGTGTGAACTAGCCCTTAAGTTGAGACAGACAGCAAAATATCATTGGTACAGGAAAGAGATTTGAGGCAGGCCTCACAGGTTTAGGATCAACAATCTGCACCAGGCACAGGAGAGATGGTATGGTTTATGGGGGTCAGGTAGATGTGGAGTCAGGAGAAACAGGTGTACTGTAAGTCAAACACAAATAAGAATCCATAAATACAGTACACCTTTGCTATTGATGCAGGAAACAACAATATTACTCAACCACTAAAACTGTCTCAGTGATGTTATTTGATGGAAAAAGTTGTTTTAATCTGTTACCACTGGTGTCAAAGAGGCAGGGTTTAGGCCTACTAGGCCTCATGCTTGAAATGCCTCTCTACTCTTCCCCGTTTCTCTATTGCAGTATCATCCCTGGGTTAGATTACGTCTCCTTATGCTGTAGAAATGACATGGATAACCTCTAGGAATGAAGATGGCACACTGACACGGGAGTGTAGAGTGACGAGTTTGTGACGGTGCACGCGCTAGAAAAGGATAGCACAGCTGGACGTTATCCAAGCCAGGGATATTTCTGCAAAGGAGAGATGCGAGAAAAAAAGCACATAGAGGTATTGCAGGCCTATGGTGTCCATGCCATGGCAACAAAGTAAAAATCAAATATTGTCATTAAGACACTTTTATAACACTGAAATGCACATCTTTTATTTTCAACCACACAAAGGTATTAGTGGCTTGGGGTAGGTTATATGGTGTGAGAGATTTGCTTTTAATATATAGTGCCATGACCAGCCTAGGTAGAGGAAAGACTTGGAATATGTGTGTTTTGAACTTTTACATAGAAGGGAGAATGTGTGCACATCCTAAGGGTCACAGAGGGAACTACAGCAAGGGAGTAGGCAGCTGTCAGTGAGAGCAAGCAGGGCACTGACAAAGACCGGGTGCTGGTATAGGCCAGGAATCACAGGGAGTCAATGGGGACAGGCCGCCAGCATAACAAAAATGTTCCTATTAAACAATATATTGATTGAAATAACATAGTGTAACTAAAAAAGTCTATCCATATTTTTACATTCCATAGTTTTACTATTTTGACATTTTTAAACTAATGCATTTTAAAGCTTGGGGCGCCTATGTCATGCACAACCTAATACAAAAATATCCCATGTGACTATTTACATGTTCTTTTTTCCTTTCTGTAAGTTTCCTTTTATGCATGGAAATTATTTTTTTTTGAGGAGACAAACCTATTAGCAGACCAGATCCTAATGAAATTGTGATGCCATTGATAAATCTTGTGGGAGACTTTGTGAATGCTAAGGGCTATACAAAATAATCAGGTCACACTGCTACTGAATGCCAGAAAGAGATAATATATAGTGAGTGATATTTAAAATCTCAGTAGGAAAGCTTTTGGGAACATTGTGAATGTGGAATCTATGCTAAGAGGAGGTAATATTGAAAACTGGCTATTTATTAATTCAGCAGGAACGGGTAGTAATTAAATTAGTTTACTTCTGGGTATCCTGTTGTTTACATAACAATTACCTTAAGTAAACTCATTAATCTTTTCTGATCTGATATAAATTCAGAAAAGGTAAATGTTCGTTAATATATATTGTGTTTTATATTATAGTAATTAGTTGGTATTATGGTGATTTTTTTTAATATGCATTGCATTTAGAGCTCGCTTAAATATATTACAACTGAAAAGCAATGTACATTTACAATATTGATTTTTTAATTGGTAATAAGTAGTGTATATGTCCCTATGGTTACATAGTTACATTTTTATGATAACCTACTTTGCGTTAATTAGATGTATCCTTCAAAAAGGTTATGTAAACATGGTTTTTGAATGTTCCCCTTTAAAGTGTACCTGTATTTTTAAAAGCATGGCTTTGTTACCACTTAGTGTCATGTAGTGTCATGGTAATTTTAGCGCTTTTACTGCTGTTATTGAGTGAGTCCCCTTCATGTTGAACAGCTTTCTATTTCAAGGGTGGGACCAGAGCTGAGCTGTTTGCCAGTAAAATCACACATGGTCTTCCTTTCCCTTACTTATCTGGCCAATCACAGGACAGCTCCTTCTCCACTCTGCTATACTATCACGTAGTGCATTGGACTGGCACAGACTGGCACTGTGTTGGGAGATGATTTACAATACCCTATTGTAGATAGGCATTGAGCAGAAAGGAAAACAATAAAAAGGATCTCAAGAAGGAAGGGATTAAATCATAAAAGTAGCCCTGGTCTAAGCACTGAACTGTTGCTGATAATGATGATGACAAAGAGAGGGGATTAGGGATCCCATTCAAGAGGCAGCACTGTATATATAATAAGAGCATAAGTATTTACACAAGGGACAACTGCCCAGAAGTCTGTGGGTAGAGAGATATGAGTGGGAAGCCTTAGGGCCCCATTACACAAACCAATTATCGGCCATTTTTGGACAATTATCGGCCATTACGGCCTATAATCGCTTTGTGTAATAGTAATGTTAAAAGGCATAAACAAGCTGCTGCCATCGCACCGAGCAATAGGAGTAGCAGCAACAGACCACCATCTTCCATGGGCTGCCCGGTCAGTCTAACAATTGCCCAGTCAGCCCCTCCGCAGCTCCCCACGACCCCCTCGCTCTTACCCGCTTGTAATAGCGCCAGCAGTGAGGGGAACGAGGAGCAAGTGATCACTAATCTGACAGGTCGGTGCTCACTTGCTCCTCTGAATCGGCCTGTGTAATAGGGGCTTTAGTTTACCATTGAGACACAGCATGAACTCTTTGGAGGAGGAAGAATGGCTCAGTCTGCAGGCCTTACACACCTTGTTGAAACTAACTACAGTTACCATGTGTCTCCCCAAAGAGGTCCACAGAGCTCACGTCACACACTCTGGACAACAATGTACCAACTGTCCTACAATGGACAAGCTGCTTTAGCCTCTCAGTCTACTGACAATGACATACAGTCACCAGCACTTTCACAATGGGAATGCCCCAGAGCTACTAAAATTCACAGACCAATTGCAGGCAAATTTGGATCAACGCACTGACCATCCACACTCAGCCCTTTGGTGCCAAACACACCATTTTATCTGCTTCTCTTAGCTCCACTCATCAGCACACATGGCTCATAATGCTTTAATACCTGTCTATGGGAAGGTTTCCTTAGGCCATCAGTTATGGTGGTCTCCTCTTTAGCTGACAGCTAAGAAACAAACCCTGGCTTGCCAGCTATTCACATAGCATATAATCTAAAAATCTAATATTATGTTATATTCATTTACTGGTGTCTTCTGATGTGACAGAGAGGCCTTTGAAACCTATCTGGCTTTTGAACCTCTATTGTTACTGTATATACATGGTCTTCTTTTCTGCTTTATTTGCATGCACTCCCACAGACACTGATACAGAGATGAAATGCAGCTTTATCTCATGCCCCCTCCCCTGTTTACTGTATTAATCAAGGGAGATTAAATCAGGCAACATATCCGTGCAATTTCAATGGGATCTAAACCCTTGACAAAGTCAAAACAATAAGGACAATGCCAATTTTATGTAAACTGATGTCACTGCATTTCTTCACGTAAATAGTGACTTAAAAATTTAAATTTTATCATGTATACCCATGTCTTGTATAAGCTTAAATTGGTTACGTACTATGGCTGCTTTGTTGACTAAAGAAGCTCTATTAGATTTACCTTTCCAAAGATTGTGGGGAATCAACCTTTTTATCAGTCCCCCTCTATTCTACATATTCTGTATCCCTGGTTCAAGGTCTACCTACAGTTTAAAGTAAACCTGTCTTTATAAAAAACTTTTGACATCCCATAGAGACTCTGGTCTTAATGATTGTGAGAACGAAGACATGGTCCTCTCCTGGCTCTGTGTCACATGATGAGTCAGGCTTCTAATGTAAGTCTATGAAGCCTGACCCTTTTTTTCTGACATAGAATGGTGAACGGACCGAGCTACAGTTTACTTAATTATACATATAAACACGTGCAAGTCAAAAATAGAGTAACAAAAAAAAAAAAAAAAAATCTAAGAAAGTGGCAAAAAAATATGGTAGCCTGATTGACAACAGAATAAGGAAAAAAAGAACACTAAGGGGTCAGGCGCAGAATAGCATGTGGCACTTCAATGTGGTAAAAAGTAAAAAAATCCCTAATTTTGAACCGAGACACACAAACAGTGTACCTAGCCTAACACACTGAAAAAAAAACTATCACTGTGCACTCATGCAAATACTCATCTTATATTGTTAAGCATATATCCATAGAGGACCCGTTCATTGTAGTCCTAAAACAGTGATTACTTAGGTGAAAAAGTTACCTGCCAAACCTGGCACATTTAAGGTCCTGAACACTTAAAGTGACTCTGTACCCACAATCTGCCCTCCCCAAACCACTTGTACTTTCGGATAGCTGCTTTTAATCCATGATCTGTCCTGGAATCCATTTGGCAGGAGATGCAGTTATTGTCCTAAAAAACAATTTTTAAACTTGCAGCCCTGTGTCAAATTTTTGTGGCCTAGAGTACCCATGCCCTAGGATTGCGACACCCCTCTGTCCCTCCTCTACGCCCTCTTCACCATTAGGAATGCCCCTAGAAATTTTTTTCTTATTTATCACCTGTCTGAACACTGCACATGTGCTGGATTGTCAAGGCACCTGTGCAGTGTTGAGACCGGTGAGGAATAGGAAAAATCCTGCATTCCTAATGATGAGGAGGGTGGGGAGGAGGGACAGAGGGGTGTTGCAAGCCTAGGGCATAGACACTCTAAGTCACGTCAATTTGACACAGGGGCTGCAATTTTAAAAGTCGTTTTTTAGGACAATAACTGCATCACCTGCCGAACAGACCATAGGACAGATCTAGGATTAAAAGCAGGTATCCGAAGGTACAAGTGGTTTAGGGGGGTCAGATTGTGGGTACAGAGTCGCTTTAACAAGTAACAATCTGCTCAACATATATAGCCCTAACCATACCCAACATACCTTTCACACAAAATGTCATTTTGCTGGAAATAGTGCACATTTTGCACAAACTGGCTTTTTTCCTAACCTCTCCAACCCTAACCCTAATCCTATTTCTAACCCACATTCTATTTTGGTCCTTACCCCTTACCATTTTTTTTCCTTATTTTGTTGTCATCAGCTACCAGTTTTGGTTTAGCGTCTTTGGAGGATGGCGGTTTACTGTCATTTATGTTATGCTTTTTTTGGTTTCACAATCTATGACATGTCAAAAGTTTTTTTTATAATGACAGGTGGGTAACATATAAAAAACAGTCAGTCTAGATATAGGTTATAAGAAAATATTTGTGCACCTTAATATGCTATGACATAATATAATATGCAGAAGTCCCAAATATAATAATATGTTATGAAATATGACACAGTATTTGCTAATAACATTCAGTATGTAACATTTGCTGTCAAAACAATATAATGTATATGCCAGCAATGAGACAGGGACTATTTTAAGAATATACAATAACTTCTGAAGTGTGACAGGAGTAAGATGTTCCAAGTACTGAGGATTTATATCAAGATAAGTGACTTTTGGCTGGCAAGAAAAATATGTTAGTGTTAACATTAGGATCATTGTTGTTATTGTTACTTAGCTCAAAATATAAACCTTTCATAGTTGAAGAAAGGGCATAGAGACAGAAATACAATGATTAGCTCTAGATCCAGCTGAGACACTTGCAGTCAGCACTGGTAAAGAAGCCTTGACAGCAGTCTTGACATGCCTGTTTTAGTAATTACTTAAATTCTCATAAACAATTGTGAAGTATTTATTGTTACATAGTACAGTTAAAAAAAGACACATGTCCTTTAACTTCATCCATCTTTTCTTAGAAGTAAGAAGGGGTTAAATCATTCAAACTTCAGTAAGTGCATGTAACCAGGTTACAATATACAATATACAGTTAGCAATATAGTTATATTATTAGCCTTTTATGTATCTTTATATATTTTGAGATGTCAGGTTTATACTTTAAGTTCTATAGTAGCCCAATGTTTGCATTTAGTCATAAATAGAGATGAGTGAATCTTGAGCACACTTGGGTTCGTTCCTAAACCGGGACACTCTGCATTTGTTTACCGATGGCTGAAGAAGTTGGCTGTAGCCCCAGGGAGCCCTTGAAAGTATGGATACAGCCAATGGTTGTGTCCATGTATTACAGGCAGCCTTAAGGCTACATCCAACTTCTTTAGCATAGTTTGCACTTGTGTAAAAATTTGTGTAAAAACTATACAAATATTTGTTAGCTGCAGCACTTTTGCTAGAGAGGCAGGGATTCGGCAAGGTAGTGGATGCTACATTTAGGGTAGGTTCATATTGAGCAAATGTGGCGGAATCCCACTCTCTTCAGTGTCAGATGGCATCTCTATGTGGGGGTTGCACACCTTCGCTCTACTTCACTTTCCACTCAAAAAATTGATATGAATTCAACCCCATTTACTCAGTGTGAACATACCCTTGTAACAATTTACGCCGACTCACTGGGCAAATTTTTAATGTGAAATCTACACCAACTTAAAAAAAATTGGTGTAGATTTAGCTGATGGTGTACAGAGATTTCTGGTGTGCCTGAATTTATGCAGAGACATGCACGTTTACATAAATCTTATGTACCTCTGCTCTGGTGGGTTTTTTTTTAAGATACTATTCTTGATAAATCCCCCCACCCCATTTTCTTCAACGCATGTCATCTAAATATGTTGCCCTTTTTATGATAGGGATAGGTCCACTGTACTATAACTAGTGTTAAGCAGATCTGTCAAACTGTTCTGTTTCTGCAACGTTCTTTGAACCTGAACACTCAGCATTTAATTTCCCATGGCTGCAAAAGTTTGATGCCATCTTAAGGAGTCCTTAAAAACATTGCCATAGGCTGTATTCAAGTTTTCCTGGCAGCCCGTGAACATTGCCGAACATGAATAGTTTGACGGTTTAACACTAACTATAAAGGGCACAAATAAATATTGCACTGTTTGGCTAATAAAGCAAAGACTATAGCAGTTTATAGTTATTAATTCACTGTATTTAAGAGGGGAGCACCCTTTAAGTCTCTGGTGAGAAGAGTAAGATGAAAGTCCTTATTTTATAAAAGCGATGAACTTGTAACTAACACTCTACTGTACTCCTTGACAGCACCTATTAGCCAAATGACTCAATATTATTTTTCTTCCTGTGTTGGCAAATAGTATAGAAGACCTTTCCCTGTAATTTTCTGCCATTAAACTGAACAATATATTTGTGCCATTAGGCAGAGCTTAGACATGTATTCCATACTGTCCTAATGAAGTTAGTAGGTATACAATTTGCAGCAAGTTACATCAGAACCCTAGCATCTTGCCATTCAGAATTTTCTTTATTTGGATGGTAAAAGTCATGAATGCTCAGAATGATTTCAACAGGATCGAAAAAAAACAAACATAATGTCGTTGCTCATTTTCATGGTCGTTCAGTTTCCTTTGTCCAAAAAGTGATATCTTTTACACATAAATCTAATATAAAGCACTCTGGGATGCTGTTAGTGTTGCTGAAAGTCATAAAAACACCAGCTATGAATCAAATTAAGATAATTCTAATTTGCTTTGAACCAGGAAGCAATGTTTCCTGGAGTAGAAGGTTGATATTAATCTATTACTTCATGTGAGCGTAAATGGGGAAAATAAACATTTTACTTCCAATCAAGAGGATCACTCACGTGGACGTAATGTTCTGGAATTTAATGGTCTATGTGCTATTTTGATGTATTAGAAGTAGTGGACCGGAAATGATCACCCAATTACTCCAGAGGTCAAATAAAAATATATATAGGCTGCAAAAAAGAAACCCATAGATGCTCGCTTTCTAAAACACTTGCATTATGTCCTGCCAAACTTGTCTTCCCGCTTCTCCTCCTTACGCTGTTCTGCGCTGACAAAGCATACGTTACATCCCTAGTGGGCCATGCTCCAATGATGTCCTCCTGGCTGGAGCGCCACCCCCAGTATATGTGTCATCACAAGTGCCCAGGGTAACACTATGCCAGCTTTTAAGGATAATTTGCGTATGAATGAAAAGTATGAAATCTAGGTACTGGAGGAGTCAATTATATAAATAAAGGAATGTATGGATACAGGGTCAGAAGCCCTATACAGCCATGGATTTATTTTAGTTTATACACCAAAAAACCTGCTGAAGGTTCACTTTAACCCTTTCACAACCAATGGGTATTGATCGTAATGATCCCATAAGCTGAAGTCCCGTGCTCTGCCCCCCCTCCTCTGTCCCCTGCCGCTGTTAGAAGCCTATAACAGCGGCAGGGGAGAGAGGGGGCAGAGCTCACAGCCGCACGCCACAAGGGGCCCTGCGCTGGCCTGCCCTCCTTTCCTTTCCTGGCGGAATTAGTTGTCAGGAAACTGAAACCCGGAGGCTTCCAGTTTCCATGTCTACCATTGGAGCTCTGCGATCACATCGCAGAGCCCCTATGGCTACCAGAGAAATCTCCTTTTGTAGAGGTAGAATTCTCCGTCTGGAGCCCTACAGATGCTGTGGTCGTGCAGATTACAGTATCTATAGCGTTAACTGTCAGCAATGGAGCGCAGCTCTGGTGCTGACAGCTGTGGTAGATCCCCGACTGTCACTGACAGGCGGGACCGACCGCGGATGACACAGGCGCAGCTTCTGAGGCCTCATACAGCTGCATAATCTGCCAATAGGGTGCATATGTGTCAGGGCTGCGGCAGCGTCCCACGCTCAGGACCGCCGCTGCACCCCCTCACCTTGTTCTGCAGCCACCGGTGTCCACATGCAGGGACCCGGCGCTGCTGGCACTTTGGCCCCTGGGGGCGCCTCACCTCACCCCGCTCCTGTCCGTCGCTGTGCCGGCTGGCGCGCGCGTCGCCGCCTCCTAGGGCGCGCACACGCCGGCTGTCTCAGAGTTAAAGGGGCAGTCCGCCCCTAATTGGTTCTTGCACTCTCCAATAAATTCCAGCCCTGCCCCACCACAGGTGTTGGAGCCTCTACATGCTTCCCATGGCGTTTGGCCCAGCCCCCTTTTGTTCCTGACCTCAGTCCTTGTTCCTAGTTCCTGTCCGCTGACCTGGACCCTAGCCCCTGTCCGCTGCTTAACCCATTGTTCCTGAGTACTGTCTTCTGCCTACTGCTCCTGCCATGCCTCGCCTGCTGTCACTAGCAACCAAGCCAGGGGTAGCGACCTGGGGTCGCCTGCCGCAGCAAGCCCATCTGGTGAAAACCAGCGGCCCCTTAGACTCCGCTCCCTGGTGCGGTTAGTGCCATCGCTAGTGACGGTTCAGTGGATCCACGACTCCAGGCGTTACAATATGCATTTGAATTATAGCCTGTGATATAGACCAAAGTGGCAATTAGAATTTTGCTGGTTGCTCCTGTCACTAATTTACATTGTGTCAACAAACATTGGGCCAGATTTATCAAAACCCTCTGATTTGCTCATCGAAACCAGTCACAAGTAAAACCAAGTTAATAAAGTAAAGCTTAACGTTTACCTGTCATGATATACGCTGACCTGTGTGCATTCCACTCTGCAGCCGGAAGTTCAGGTATCCATGGATATTAATGGGGCTCATGCACAGAACTAATCCTCTGTGGTCATATGCATGGATACCTGTACGTCTGGCTGCAGAATAGACTGGACACCAATCAGGTCAGCATACATTATGACGTGTATACTTTAATTAAAGTTGTAATTGGTTCCTATAGGCAAATAAGATATATTCTATAAATTTCAAACAGATTGATAAATCTGGACCTAGAGTAGGACCAAAAGACTAGCTAAATATCGAAGTTTAAACTGCATTGCATTCTTTATTCTTTTTTTCCCCTACATTAAGTCACTGTATTGTTCCTAGTTCCTATCTATTATGCCAATCACCCGCTGTGTAGATACTGAACCAGTAGGGGGGCTACTAATAGGTTTGCGCTCAGTGGCAACAAGAAGATAAAAATTTAAATGCAACAAGAGGAATTATACGACATATATGATGTTATTCAAGGTCCCTTCCTTACTTTTAATATTTCTATTTAAGATGCCTCAAGACAAGTTGCACAAGTTGGGCCCAAAAAAACCCCAAAACTTTATATAACTCTATTTTTCCAATAAAGTAAGAAAAGATATCGTACAAATTGGCATAGGAAAGATAAGGAAAGGCACCTGTATTTCCATAGTTTCTCAGTGTTATATATACAGCATATTGAATTTAGATAAAATACCTAAATCAGAAAAGAAACTCTATTTTTTTCTGTTTTTGTTCCTTTAACCCCTTAAGGTCAAAGCCTATTTTCGTTTTTGCGCTTTTGCTTATTCCATTTTAAGTTTAAAAGTCCATAGCGCTTGCATTTTTTCACCTAGAGATGTATATGAATGCTTATTTTTTGCGAAACCAATTGTACTTTGCAATGACAGGCATTGTTTTTCCATAACATATGCTGCGAAACCGGAAAAAAATCATTTGCGCTGTCAAATTGAAAAAAAAACCCAATTTGTTTTGATTTCGGGGAGTTTTGCATTTACGCCGCCCGTCCTATGGTAAAACTGACTTTTTATGCATGTTCCTCAAGTCTTTACGATTACTATGATATATAACATGTATAACTTATATTGTATCGGATGGCCTGTAAAAAATTCAAACCATTGTTAACAAATATACGTTCCTTAAAATCGCTCCATTCCCAGGCTTATAGCGCTTTTATCCTTTGGTCTATGGGGCTGTGTCAGGTGTCAGTTTTTGCGCCATGATGTGTTCTTTCTATCGGTACCTTGATTGCGCATATACGACTTTTTGATCGTTTTTTATTACATTTTTTCTGGATTTGATGCGACCAAAAATGCGCAATTTTGCACTTTGGAATTTTTTTGCGCTGACGCCGTTTACCGTGCAAGATCAGGAATGTGATTAATTAATAGTTCGGGCGATTACGAGCGCGGCGATACTAAATATGTTTATTTATTTATTTATATTTATAAAATGGGAAAAGGGGGGTGATTTGGACTTTTATTAGGGGAGGGGATTTTTTATTAATAAAAACACTTTTTTACTTTTTTTTTTTACTGTAACTAGAAGCCCCCCTGGGGGACTTGTATATAGACAGCACTGATCGCTCATAGAGATCAATGCTGTGTATATACACAGCAAAGATCGATTAGATCGGTCATAGATTACTATGGCCTGCTGCAGGCCATAGCAATCTATTGCCGAGCCGGGATCAGCGTCATGCCGACGCTGAGGCCCGGCACGGGCAGAAGAACGGATCTCCCCCCCGCGATCGCATCGCGGGGGGGAGATCCGTCCCACTAGACACCAGGGACGTGAGGTCTGAAGCCTCTAAGTGCAGCTGTCAGGTTGCGCCGGCTAATAGAGGCACTGCCCGGCTGCACGTGTCAGCCGGGATCAGCGCCGTTCAGAGCGGGGTCCCGGCGGGACCCCGCTCTGAACACCCCCCGCGGCACCATGACGTATCAGATACGTCATGGGTCGCTAAGGGGTTAAATCTCTAGTAAACAGAGGATGAAAAAAAAAATCATAAAACTAATGCAGAAAGGCCCCATCTAGTCATTAACGAGACAAAATATACAGAGATCATTCCGTTTAAAATTGTAATACGTCTCAGATGTTATATTTATGATTATATTATATATTCGGGGTTTAAACTATATTCCTTAGTGGCTTAATGTATATATTTAAATATGAAAAAGTCTCAAAGGCTTGGAGAACAAAGTACAGTCTGGCAGATCATTACAGTCAAAGGTTCTTCTATGAAATGGTGAGATGTTCTATAATGTTAGTTTGTGCTCCTCATGTATTAGCTGGTTAACAATGGTAAAGAATTATGTTTGTTCTGAAATGATTTAGTATGCATTATATATTTAGCGAAACCAAATTCTAAAATATAGGTTACTGTAAAACAGTTGTTGACTTCGGCTCTCAAACTGTGAGTGAGCCTTAAAAGGCATGTATTACCTACATTTTCTTTTACTGATTAGAGTCAGATACTAAAACCTATCTTTCATTCCAATCTGTTTCTATTTTCTCACTGTCATTTTTTTTTATTTCAATTTTTGTACATTATGGGGGTCGCCATCTTGCCTGAGCTGTTTTTAACAGCATTTAGTGACATGCTTTATGGCAAGACTTATGGACATAGACTACAAATGACAGCTTCTGTACTCTTGAGATGAATATGAAAATTTACTCATCATTCACTGTGACCTTTGAAGAGGTCATTCCACAGGGAGCTGCTATTGTCTTATACTGATGCTATCTACTGGTGTCGCATGTCACTGCAATTCTGTACAGATCACTTTACAGCAGCCTTCTCTCATCACAACAGAAAGTCTCTGTTTAAGCCCCAGTGGTGAGAATAAAAACAACAAGATTTTAGGATTATTTTATAATATAGATAGTAAAATGGAAAATTAGAAAAAAATGTGACCAAAAATTCTTAAAAAATGTGTTTACCATAAAAACATTATTTAAACAATAAGTAATTTTCTGATAGCACATTCCATGGCCATACACATTCAATAACTGCCAGATCTTACGGCTCTATGTTATCTCTCCTGTCCAGCCCATGTCCCCTAAAGCCAGGAATGTTCAGCACGGCCAAGAGTTTGTCGATGGGAAGGGGAGGGTTAAGAAGCAGCCAGAGAGTCAGAACAAAGGGGCCAGGTAATGATTTCCCATCACATCCGACCCCTATCTCCACCAATCAATATCGGTTGGTGGTCAGTCGGGAGAGCCCTATACACATTATAGTGGTGGATACAGCTGTCTAAAGTATAAGGTGTATGGAGACCTTTACTGGCATAGTACATATCTTTTGGTGAAGCACAGCTGAAGAGGCAGTTGTAACAGAGGTGATCATATGCTGTACAGGACTTCAACTATCTCTGGATTAGCAATAAAAGTGACTGACCTTGTGCGCTCCATGGTATGTTATTTTTTATTTAGAAGGCAAATGAGCATCGCGTTACACTGTGCATGATAGAATTTTTTTTATATTATACATCAGCTGTGAATGCATTGAAATATGTTTCCGAGTACCCATCCTTCCCGCTCTCCACAATACATAACTATGCATTAGGAAACAGAAATTCCTGCTTAGTCTTTATAGTTCCTATCTTTAGAGGGAGACCCAGAGCCATAGAATTAAATGTGGTCTCATCATAGTTATTGCTGGCAGGGGCAGGGAGGATGAATGCTCTGAATCATATTCTGGTGCCGAAAACTGAGCCCACAGCTGTAGGTACTCTATACAGGTCCTCTCCAAAAGAGAGGCTGCACTGGACTCCACACATCCTCCCAGTCTGAGAGACGGGTGTAGACTTACTAAAACTGCCACTACCTTCAGTTAAAGGGGCTGAGCTTAGAGAAAACTCCTCCCTCCTCTGTAATGTTCATTGTGTAAGTAGATAGAATGACGTATACTGTATTGGTTTACCTCTTACTTTCAGCCAGAAGTGGGACAACAAACAGAACAGCATAACAATTGTGCAAATAGTTATAAAAAAATACAAAAATGTGAACACAAATATAATTATAAGGCCATTCAGTAAGGGACATTAGTCTATACTCTTCAGACATTTAACCTAGTAGATGGCAAAGACTGCTATAAGTATATTGAACTGTCAATAAGCTTTATATGTTAAAGTAAATGTACCACCGGTACATAATTTTTTTGTTTTTTACATGCCGATGCCGCAGTTTTTTTTGTTGAACGCCCTGCCAGCCGCCCCTAGTGTGACAATCTGCCCTCTTCTCTGTGATGCGGCTCCATTGATTCTAATGGAGCCGCATCACAAAGGGGAAATGGTCTCATCACCTTGGGCCGGCTGGCCCGCCTCCAGTGCTTCATGCCTGGCTGGTGCTCAGTAATAGACTGGCACCGTGCACGGTAACTAAGCATTGGTTCACAAAAAGAACTGCGGCACCGGTATCCCTGCATCGGCGCTGGTCTATTTATGTAAGAAACAAAAAGCAATGTACCGGTGGTACATTTGCTTTAAACACAAATAGTGTACTATGCTGAACAAATGGCATGTTAAGTATATAACTTTATCTTGATGAATGTTCCTTTGGCAGTTGCTACATATGTATAATGTGAACTTACTTTATGAATTTAAAATGTATTCATTCCCAAATGACAATCCTATGGTAACCTTTGAAAAGGGTGCTTGGTCATGAATCAGACATTCATTAAGAGCTTCAGATATTACTATGTACAGTTCTTTCCCATAATATAAACCATTTTTCCTTCTAATTAGCCTAAAACTGTCAGTTTAAAAATAGGCTCCTTAATTTTCACAGATCAAGCAGAGATTACTGTAGGTAAAGATGCAGAGACTGAAGTAAAATATAGTCCAAGCAAACCTTAAGATTTATACAAATTTTATGAAGATTTTGTGAGCATTCCTAAACATTTCATTATGTTAATGTTAAATGGGAAATCAATAAAAAAAAATGCCATAAAATTTTAATTTTTTTATCATTATTTTTGGTAAATTTTTAAGTGTACCTGTCATCATAACCTTTAAAACCTAAATCAACAGTAGATGTGATATAAAGCAAGTTTGCAATTTAAATTCATATATATATATATATATATATATATATATATATATATATATATAAATCAGAAGAATACCACAGCACTCATGGGATAGAATTCAACACAACGTGTTTATTTCCCCAAACCGCGACGTTTCGCTCTCCACACTGAGAGCTTTTTCAAGCAGTCTGGAGTGTGGAGAGCGAAACGTCACGGTTTGGGGAAATAAACACGTTGTGTTGAATTCTATCCCATGAGTGCTGCGGTATTCATCTGATTTATATTACCTATACCGGGTGGTCGCTGGTATATACCGCCTGGCACCACATCTATCGCTATCGCTGCATTCATTCTGAATTTCTTATATATATATTTTTTTTTTTTTAGTTATTATGGAAAAAAACACTTCCTGTGTTGTGACTTTTTTCCCCCCAAAGAGTCTAAACACAGGAAGTCCAATGTTTCCCAGGTCATTTGAGCGCTCACAGAGAAGGCAGCCATTTGAATGATGGACACAATAAGCCGTTACACTTTGTATAGGCCGGGACTTTATATGTTTAGTCTCTTTTTTCAACCAGCACAAGACTAAAAATCAACCTTCAGGAGACTGGACATGGATTTCTGTTAAGTATACAGTAGCTTTGTTTTACAGCATGATAACAAAAATAATAATAATAACGATCGTCGATGGAAAATTGCTTTACGGTTAAAGGGGAACTCCACATAAGTAAAATTTGTTTTCTATTAAAAGTACATTAAAAGTTACATAGATGTGTCTATATAATGTATTACCGTATCTGTGCAGTTCTGCCACACTGGTAGCTGATAGAAATCCAGGAAGTGAAGAAAAATGGCCTCTGTGCCAATTCACATTGTCTCCTGCTTCCACTGCTCTCCGACCTTAGGAGACAAATATTCCATGCCTCTTTCTCACATTGTGTGTGTTTGTTGATGATGCAGACAGGGGGCAGGGCGTGATATCACAGGAGGCTTGGCTGGATCCCCCAATCCCCTAAGTGATTCACCATCTCTGACCGGCCAGAACCAGCTGCTGCAAGGACTGTGGACTGTGATGAACAGCTGAGGGAAAGCATTGCATTCTAGAACCAATACTGCATTCTCAGAACTGCTCAAATGCGTTATGCTTCGACAGAAGTTTAAAGGTCTCGAGATGAGACTGAAACGTTGCACTGGCTAATTTTGTTTCTAGGAAATAAATACAGATTTTTTCAAGATTTTGATGTGCTGCGACTTCTTGACTATATGGAAAAGGAGACTTATTTCCAATCTCCGTTGCTGGCACTCTTACACCAGGACTTTAAGTGCACTCCAGACTGAAGCGTATATATACCGATAGTTATATATTATTAATTCCCATTATTTTTTATTTTATTGATGCATTACTCATCTCTTTTACATCTAAAATCAAATAGTTTTGTAATTTTTTAATCTTATAAATAAAAAGTGTAAGGAAACCTTTCACCTCAGCACCCGGGGCAAAGCCCGCCGACCCTTGGTAGAGCCCTTGATACTTACCCCGTCCTGCAAGTCCCGGCGCGGAGCCGGGGTGAAAGATTTCTTTAAGGGAAATATACTCGTATGGTTTATGCTCTGGAATAATATGTTTACACACAGTAAAATAAAAGCAAAGTACAATGGTAAAATAGGTCTAAAACACATCTGTATCTTGAATCTGATTAAGCGCTACATTAAAGTCAATGAAAAAATTACAGTCTGTGCAAACATTATAAAAAAACAACAAATCTTTAGCTGTTGTTTAGCATTTGTGTGTGCCTGCCAGTGAAGTTTGGTATTTTGTTCTTGATGCTGTCTATTATACTCTTTTGTCACATGACCAACAGAAGACCAAATGTAAATGTCCAAATGTTGCAGCCTGCCTTGGAAGGAAAGACTGTAAATTAGAACGTTTTGGTAGAAATGGATTACAAGTTCACACTACAAAAACAGCCAGTGTCTTGTGGCGGTTTTATAATCTAAATGCCCAGTGGTGATTAAGCATACATTGCTGTTGGGGATCATTTCATTACATAACTCTTATGGTGTTCTCTCGGAAATAAATCTTGACGTAGATGATGATACAAACAAGGGCCCCTGTGTGCTGGAAAATGTGACTTGTCAGGTACAGAATGTTTTGTATGGGGTATGAAATGCTACAAATGAGCCAGGTAACTAATGGAATATCCAAAATGAGAAGGTTATTATAAGTGTTGATTGTTGATAGAATATGGATGTGCTAAAGAAGATAACGTGTCTATTAGATGCCAATGTTGATAAGAGAAGGTAAGGGACATTACAAATATCATCAAGGCTTCAAGTAAGAAGTGAGAAGTTGACTTTATGGTACATTATTTGTCCAAAATGCTTCTTTCTTCTTGCATCAAGCATCTCCCCTGCCTTTCCAGATTGTCTTTCAGTCTGAAAATCTTCTTTATTCCACCCTATAACTAAGGGCCCTATTACACAAAGCGATAATTGGCTGATTATTACTCTGTGTAATAGAGACAACGATCAGCCGATGACAGCGATCACTAGCTGATTGTGTCTTTTCGTCCTGACCTAATATTATCTGCTGCTGATAACTGTGTAAAAGAAAATAATAAACTGTATACATACCTCTTCTTGCCCACCGGTTCTTCTTTCTCCTGCTCGCTTCCCAGAGTCACCCCTCTAGCTTCGAAGTGGGTGTTTGAACTGACAGGCCACTCACTGGCCGCAGTGTTACTGGTCAATGATTGGCTGAGCGGCCTGTCAGTTCAGAAACACACCTCTACAGCGGATGCAAGCAGTGGGCAGAAGAACACCATGGACCGTGAAGAAGTAATGTGTACAGTTTAAGGGCAAGGGCTGCACAAACATCGCTGACGTTGTTCATGCAGTCCTTGCTAAACAATTATCGAGCTATGTAATCGGCCCAGTAAGCAAGCGTCAATCTAGCAAATCAGCAATCTCTAACAGGAAGCATTGGGCTGTGTAATATGGCCATAAGGGATTAAATTACAAGTAAGGGCCCTTTTACACAACTTGATGTGAGGGTGAAAACATGGGCTGGTCATAAAGAGTGGTGCTTGTTCACAGAAGCTTCAAACGGTTCACTTTATCCTGCAGCCAGGTTACACCACGCCAATTTTCATTTTTGAGTTTTCGTTTTTTCCTCCTACACTTCTAAGAGCTATATCACTTTAATTTTTGTATCTACAGGGCCATGTAAGGGCTTGTTTTTTTCAGGAACAAGTGTAGTTTGTAATGGTGCCCTTCATTCTGCCATAACCATAACCATTGTAAGCCTACAAGCTAGTAGAGAGGACTACTTAGCTCAAGAATATCATGGAGAGGACTACCTAGACTCCCTCATTTGAGGGCTTATAGCAAGGGAATGCAAGAGCATAGAAAGAGAAAAATTGCAGATATAGAATCAGCTTTTTATACTCTTCTCATGTATAATCTATTAATGACTTAAGTTAGCGGGTGTTTTGGAGGTGACAGTGTCACCTTAAATTGGTTGCACACTGATTGATTGGTTGCTATGGGCAACAGGGACACTTGAAAAATGAGGCCTATTACAGTAACTCCTAACTAAAATTTCTCATTGCCATTACAACCAGTATTTGCTTATTGCAGGGCTTTTAGCCAAGTATGAGATGAGTATTGTATACTGTACCTTTATCATGTAAACTTTCATCGACTTAACCAAGATTGTGTCATACCACATTGTAGACACATTATATCTTATAGACTGGTAGACTAAATATCCTATTTACAAAGCTTTGATATTACAAAGAACAGCTCTTAAAATAGCATTACCAATCAACTATAGACTTTTACATAGACATAAATCATGCTTCTACTGTGATTAGTGAAGGCCATTGCTAGCTCTATCTGCATTTGCCAGTGAACACATACACATCACGTCATTTGAATTTAGAAGTATTGTAAAGAAAGAATAAATAGAAACAATGTATTGTCTTGTATTCATTTGTCTATTGGTTGTTTCAAACAAAAATAATTTCCTCATTACAAAAAAATTTAATATGTGAAATGTACTTGTATGTTGCAGTTTGACAATATATTATACTAGGAAGAATGCATATTTCTTATAAAAAAAAAGAAAAGAAAAAGAAAAACCTTAGGCTCCAAGAATGTGAATAAACCACTGCTATTTTTTTCATATCCTAAATATTAATCTTCTAATTCAATTATTCATATACAGTGGTTCAGACTTTTCTATATTTTTGCATATATCAGATTTTCATGCAAGTCCATAAAGTAGGTAAAGAGAACCAAGTCAAACAAATCAAAAATACTCCCTTATTTAATGAGAAGAACTGTCCAATATCGCGAATCTGTAAGTGGCAAAAGTATGTGAACCTTTGCTTTTAGTATCTATTATGACTCACTTATGCAGTTAGGGTGCGTGCACACTACGAAATGCATGATGGATAGCCCGCCAAGCATTCCGCAGCTCGCACCCACCGGCAGACTGAGGCAGGCACGCGTGTCTCTGCCCATGTCATAGACTCCATTGTATGCATGTCAATTCTTTCAGTGGACGGCGGAATCGGCCAGGCCATAGAATGGAGTCTATGGCACAGATGGAGATGAGCGCAACGGCGAGCGGATAAACCCGTTGCGGAAACCACAATGGGTTTTCCGTGCAGATTCAGTAGTGTGCATGCACCCTAATAGCTGCATCTGAACATTGTAAGGCTATGTTCACACAATGTTCTTATCTCTCAAAATTATATCTGTCTTTTTTTGTTCAAAATGTCAATCATTTAGCTGTTTGGCCGCCCGTCAGTGCAATGACGGCTGTTGGTACAATATTCTAGTTTAGATGGACTAATTGGCCTTTTGGTGTGTCTTTAACAATATTCCATTGAATTTAATTGTAAAGACAGTAAAAGGACGGTGAAAAAAGAAAACTAAAAATTGTTTGTAAAAGACGTCTGAAAATAGTTGACACGATCATTATTTTGACGTCCACGCAGACACATCATTTTATACACTGTGTGCATTGAATGTCCATCATTCCACCGACTTCAATGCATTACATTGAAGTCAATTAAAGTGCGGCAATAACGGACGTCTTTTTAAATAGAGAAAGCGGATGCCTTTTCTCTTTTTTTGATGCTGTGTGAACATAGCCTAATTGTTGGCTGGTCCTGCACATCAGCTTTGAGGAATTCTAGCCTTGCCCTCTACATAAAACAAATTCAACTCTGTTATGTTAGTTGGTTTCCTCCTATCAACTTCAATACTATACTTCTATTGAATAAAGGTCAGGATTTTGACTTGACCATTCCAAATCATGGCCATGTTCTTTTTCTTTTCAAAGTTCTTTTTATTACATTTTATCACAATAACCGAGGATACATGATGGTAGCATTCAAATATAGAAGATCTTGTGGTAAATTACAAAGTGTAACAAATGATGGAATCCAGGCTACGAAATGTCATGAAAACATTGGCTCTGTCAAGTATCAAGCAAGTAAATATTTAGAGATTAAGGCTTCACACACAGTATATGTCAGGCAGTATTTGGTCCTCATGTCAGGTCCTTATAGCAACCAAAATCAGGAGTGGATTGAAAACACAGAAAGGATCTGTTCACACAATGTTGAAATTGAGTGGATGGCCGCCATATAACAGTAAATAACTTCCATTATTTCATTACAACAGCAAATTGTTTTAAAATAACAGCAAATATTTGGCATTAAATGACGGCCATCCACTCAATAACAACATTATGTGAACAGAGCCTTTCTGTGTTTTCAATCCACTCCTGGTTTTGGTTGCTATGAGGACCTGACATGAGGACCAAATACTTCCTGAAATATACTGTGTGTAAACTCAGCCTAAAAAGTTAGGAAAAATGAAGTGGGTGGAAAGGGCAGAAGACAAATATTTAAGGTAATTTCAAAACTTAATTTTATTCATTCATTTATATATTCATTCATTCATTCATTCATTCAATGTATTTTCTTTTATTACTGCAAAGTTATTACGGCTTGCCAATCAGAAAACAGCCAAATAAACTGAAAACTGGCTGCTAAACTAAAAAACCACTCTGAAAGAATCTAGGGTCCTATTTAGAGGAAGCAATTATTAACAATAACCGATAACAATAAACAATCGCAAACAAGATTGTTAACCTGAAATCGTTCACATATTTCTCATTGGTCGTTGCCTGCATTTACACAAAATGATTATTATTTAAATTCGAATACTATAGTGATAATTTGCACAGTAATCGGCCCATGTAATAGGACCCAAAGGCTCCTCCTAGATATTTACTAGAGGCAGGATGGACTTAACTACTAGAAACTGGTCCAGAATACCAGCAAACAAGCACATGAAAAGAAAATCCAAGTATTAATCAAGAACAAGGTATAAAGAAATTTTCCAGGATAGATGCAGGGACTCTTGCTACGAGTTTCCGGTAGCTGCTTAACTCAGTTTTTGGGATATACAATGCTATAAAAATATGCAAATTTTGCTTGTTAGTAGCAAGGGGGCGTTCCACCGCCTGCTTTCTTATGAATATGCATAAGGAGGAGGAGCCAATGGTTGTACATAGCAGCTGGCACCTGAGTAAGCCCCCCAGGAGCAGAGGGTCACAGCACTTGCCTGATTCACTGCGTGCTGGTGCTAGCCCTGGGTCTGTGCTTTATCTTTATACAGATACTCATCTCATCCCTGCTTGTACGCGCCTGCTCTATGTTTATTTCCAGCAAGGTGCCAGTCACAACAGACCACAGTGAAATTTGATGCAAATGTTAAAAATTTCAATAACTGTGGTCGGAATATCTTAATTCCTAGAAACCATAAAAACAGCATATTGATTAGCCAATTATTTGACAACATATTGGTAAGGTTAATAAACAGCCCTCTTACAGTACATAATGTACTGTTCCATTTGTATTTCTAGCACTGTGTATGCTGCACTATGTGCAGTACATCATGCATAGAATGATGGATGATATAGTCACCAGTCCATTTAAACTATATTATACAATAAAATGTGACTTTCTTATTCTATTTTAGGTTATTTATGTAACCTAGCCATATCTTTTTAGCCTCATACAATTCTTTTTTATATGCAAATGTATTGATATTATGAAACAGTTGATGTTAACAGAGGTTCTTGTTTGTGCTCTTATCTCCCTTTAGCTATAATAATGAGCCAACATAGTATTTAACAACTGGAATTAAACTTGAGAAGCACAATCAACTAAGTACTGTACATCCCTTTTAATGAAATTGCACAGAGAAAAATTGGAACGCAGCCAGTATGAGGCAGTGTTTATAATTTTAATATGTAGGCATGTGTACAGTAAGCTGTTGGCGACAAATAAATAATTTACAGCATTAACGGCAAATATTCCCTGGAACCTAACAGGTAAAAAGCAAAACAACATGTTTAAACATTAACATATATAGCAATTTTGGAATAAAAGTCAAATGATCATTGAAGCCCTATCTTAATGTGACCTTAAATATTTTCTCTTCTTACACTGTTTACACTGAAAATAGTGATGCACCATAATATTGTGCTTCCCCTTCCCTAAAGGCCATTGATACTTAAGAGATGGCTACCATTACAATTGTGTGCAGCATTCTGAGGTTAGGCAGTATGTTAGAATAGTAAGCCCTGGCTTGATTTTGCAGGCTTTTTGGAGGAGGCTTGAAATATAAGCGTTTCTAAAAAATAAGCCCTAGTTACAGTTAGCACCTAGCACTAGGTTATGTAATGTGATGCCACTGATGTCACAGAAACGGAGCATTGGCATACCTTAGCTCCTAACCGTCCTGGACAAGTGCCCTACTACCTCTCTCAACAGCAGGGTGAAATCCACAACCCCACTCCCAAGTCTTGCTCAAAAGTCCTGCCCCCTGTCTCTGTGAATAGATTTGCTCATCTCTAACTTGCATACTATATAGGTAAATATTACTTTACATTACATTACCCACAGACAACATGAGAACATAAAGAAAAAAACTACTGCATGGAGTTTAAGAAAGGAATCTTGGAGGACTTTTAGGAAAAAAAATCTTACTGCTTTTTACAGTAAAAAATAAGACCTACTCTTATTAGGCCTAGCCTTTTTTGCATAGTAAAAATAATATATGTGTTTTTGAAATAACGCAGTCTGACATGCCCATTTTCCACCGCAATAAATACATTACAACCATGATATACAGTATAAGGATTAGGGAATATGAGGCAATATTTAAAAAGTGAAACTCACAATAACTGTAAAAAAAGACATATATTGTTCAATAGTATACTTTAGAAGGCCAAAGGGTAATGTTTTATTCTTGAGAAGAGTACTATAAAGAGGTGTGGAGACTTATAAGCCATTCATGCTCTACTGAGAATTTTGTTAAGAAAGATATGCAAAACAGTGCTCTTACACCACCTTTCGGAAGTTGCTTTCACAGAATTTCCAGTGGAGCATAAATTGCATATAATTTTCTACTACGCTGTAATGGATTAAAACCCTACAGGGCTTGTTAGGCCCCTCTACTCATGCCAGCACAGGACAAGTCCGCCAATGACCAGAGGATCCAGAGGAGGCATGAAGATAGTCATGTCACCAGATGAGACAAAAATAGAACTCCACTTGCCGTATTTGGAGGAAGAAGGATGAGTACAATCCCAAGGATACAGTCCAAACGGTGAAGCATGGGGGTAGAAATGTCATACTCTGGGGGGGGGGAGGGAAGAGGGCAGGATGACTGCAATGTATTGAATTGGTGCCATTTATCGCGAGATTTAGGCCAATAACCTCCTCTCTTCAGTAAGAGCACTGAAGAGTCTTGGCTGGGTCTTACATCATGCCAATGTACACAGCCAGGATAACTAAGGAGTGGCTCTGTGGGAAGCATTTTAAGGTTCTAGAGTAGCCTAGCCAGTCTCCAGACGTGAAACCAATGGAAAATCTTTGGAGGGAGTTGAAACTCAATGTTGCCCAAGTACAGCCCTGAAACCTGAAAGATCTGGAGAAGATCTGTATGGAGGAATGGGACAAAATCCCTGCTGCAGTGTGCAAATATGGTCAAGAACTACTAAAAACATCTGGTCTCTGTAATTGCAAACAAAGGTTTCTGTACCAAATACATGTATTTGGTTCTGTTTTCCTATCAAATACTGTTTTTGTATCAAATACTTTTTTCACACAAAAAATGCAAAGTAATTATTTAAAAATGAAAAAAGTAATTTTTAGAATTTTTTTTATAGACTTTGTCGCTCACAGTTGAAGTGTAACTTTGATAAAAAAAATTACACATCTTTTTATCCCATGTAAATGGGAAAACGTTTTTTTTTCTTGTTCCCACACTGTCTTTTGTGGCTGTTTGAGGCAAAATAACAGACATTATTTCTACAATCATGCCCAATATTTAGCATAAACAAGAGGACCATCAAATGCCCAAAAAGGGACACTTTTGATCACAGTGACAATACTATGATCAAAAGGAGTCCTGCTCGGGCTAAACTGTTTTGGTCATGGCCATTGCACAAGAAAACCTTATTAAAACTTTTGGTTATTGTATGGATAAAGCTATCTTCACAGAAGGATGTTCACACGCCACAACCATTATTTTATAATAAAGGCCACAAATAATAATCAGAAACATTATTTTTATTATTTATTCATTAAAGGACAGCCGTCCCATTGTGTGAACATGGCCTTATGGTGGAATTACTACTACTGTAACATTCATAGCCCTAGTAAAAGCATCACAAAATATTAGTGTTGAGCAAACCTGCCAAACTTTTCAGATTCAGCACTGTTCTTCAAACAGCACTGTTCTGCATTTTAGTCCCAACTGCTGGAGAAGTTGGATGCCACCCTAGGGAGTGCTAGAAAACATGGATACAGCCATAGGCTGGGTTCACACTATGTATATTTGAGGCTGTATTTGTGAGGCTGTATAGCAACCAAAACCAGGAGTGGATTGAAAACACAGAAAGGCTATGTTCACATAATGTTGTAATTGAGTGGATGGCCATCATTTAATGGCAAATATTTGCTGTTATTTTAAAACAACGGCTGTGGTATTGAAATAATGGCCGTTATTTACTGTTATATGGCGGCCATCCACTCAATTTCAACATTGTGTGAACAGATCCTTTCTGTGTTTTCAATCCACTCCTGGTTTTGGTTGCTATGAGGACCTGACATGAGGACCAAATACAGCCTCAAATATACATAGTGTGAACCCAGCCTTAATCTGTACCCATGTTTTGATGGCAGGCCTAGGGCGGCATCCAAAAGCTCTAACTGTCAGGAGTCAAATTCCAAGCGCTTGGGTTCGGAGATTGTTGCCAAACCTGAACAGTTAGGCAACTTCCCCCAACACTGCTTACTTTCATACTGCTATTATATTGTACTTCAAAACAGTACTAGGTGCATAGAAAAGTTAAAGGAGGAATGAGAAAAATTAGAAACAAAGGCAAGATGTATCTTGAACATGCCGATCAGCAGCCCATAGATCCATCAGAACAAAGGACTTCATATAGATATGAACTCTTGAAGCAGAAAATAAATTTACTTTAAAAAATTACAATACAAAATTCAATGTTTTATTTGTTGCTAAACTCATATTCATAAGCCCTCTGATACAAGTGACCTGGATGGTTAACAACCTGCCTTATATTCCACAAAGGTGTATAGTACACTAAAAAAATGTGTCTAGAAATGCAATTAAGCTATCCAAGAGACATTTACCAGCATCCCTGTGTTCTATAGCATGAACAACACAACAGCTGTCAATCACAGAGAAGGCATGAAAGCCCCATTTATTCTCCTAATAAAGATTATAACTCCAACAGGAATCTTCTTATGTATAGTGTACACCCCAGAATGGATATCATCATAATGCTTAATCATGCAAATAAACCCTATTACACATATTCTCTCTTTAAGCAGTGTATTTTTCTTCATGTATAAAGCTGGTTTTAATCTTCCTGCAAGAAGCCAAAGAGAAAAAGTAATGAAAAAAGATCAATGTATGGCTCACAGCAAGACAGTTTTCTTTCTATAGTGGAATGCCTGCCATTCACACCACATCAGCTATGTTAGAAGTAAGAGCATTATATATAGATACTGTATATTAAAAGTCTTTTGTCCGCTAACATATCAACATAACATGCCATTCTCTCTCTGGGTGACTATAATTTACCATAGGCTAAACTCCTCAATTCAGAGACAACACTACTAAATCACACCCCAAACACCCTCAAAGTAATGCCTTAGAATATACTAAAATTAACAGGGTTTTACAGTATTTAAAAAAAAAAAAAAGTTGCAGGAGCTTCGAAAAAAAGGCTAAATTTTTACTTGTATATCCCTGTTGCTCCAGTGCCAATGCTTTTAAATAGGCTCACTTTAGGATATGGCACCCCCTCAGCCCTTAGGCACCTTTACATATTACCTATAATTGTTTCTGGAAGCACCAAGAACTGTGAGAGATAAAATAGTTGCATGGAAGCAGACATATCTCTCACCTTCTTAGGGTATGTGCACCCTATGGAATCCCAATGAACCACCCACCGCAGATTTTGCAGCTCGCCTCCCGCTGGTGGCCGCGTCCTTTAGGGGACTAAACACATTAAACACATTGAGTGTCTTAACTTTCCACTCCCCCTTCCATGGGTCCATTTAACATACCATGTTCAGACCACTATAACTTTTTTAGTGTGTGGGCTCATCTGCATGGTTATACCATTTAGGGGAGTTGATATGACTTTTTGATTGATTTTTATTGATTTTTTATTCTGTGTTTTGTGGAATGTGAGATGTCCAACAATCCGCAACTCTATAAATTGATAATTTTGCTATGCTTACACCATGTATTGTGTGGGATAGATATTCGCCCTTTTATGTAATTTTTGTGGTGTTTTTTTTTTTTTTTTTATTAGAACATGACTTGTATTACTTTAATAAAAAAAAAATGAAAGGTTATTTTGTGAGTTTTTAACACTGTTTAAAATTTGGCTGGTTTGCCCATAGCAACCTGCTAATGTTTCATTTGTCAAAAGTAGAGCTGTGGTTGCTATGTATATCCCCAGCCCCTCCCCTTTTTTTTCTTTCTTTTTTTTGTCAATTTTTCGTCCCCTACAGGACTGCACTATGCCATTCTCTGATCACTTATACAGAACACTGCAATACGTATATGTCAGAGTGTACTGTGACTGTGACATTCTTTCATTAAAGACTTCCTAAGGCAGGCTGTAATAGAAGTAATACCATGGAGAACTTCCATAGGCCCCTTACAGACATGACAACTGATCAGCACCCCATAATTGCACTGGGGAAGGGGTCCACATATGACAGAACCATTATCTGTTATCTAGCCTATGACCGATAACTGCAGCATCCAGGGGGAGAAATGACTGGCATTGGAGGTTACTCCAGTGCTAGTCACTCATGTAGAGCTGCTTTTATCTAAAGTATATGGCATAGGCTCAGCACCCGAGTCTGAACCATTCTCTGTGAGCACACATCTGCCATTCATCTAGGATGGAAGTTGCCAAGGAGTTAAAGAAGAATCAAAGTTTTTTTTTTTCTTATGGACTCTACAAGCCATAGAAAAAGCATCAGTTCTGTCCATAAATTTACTGACAGTTTGTAGCCCTGATCAAAAGAAGGTAATCACTTTATTTTTAGAATAAACAGAATAAATGTACTGGCCAATGTAATTAAATAGGACATTAGGAGGATTAAACAGATCATCTGCTTTTAGAGTTCAGCGGACAGTAAATAGGTAGAAACACAAAGTAATGAATAAACAAAATAACAAGTTGAAATGCGTCATTACAATGTACAGGCCTGGAAATGGACTGGGAAGGATACCGTATGCACACAGATATAAAGAAGCATAAATAGGTGGAAATTCATCAAATGACCAACATGCAATTATCTTCAATTTATGCTGCTTGCAATTAAAAATGAAATGAGATGGCACATTATCACACAGGCACTGACCACTTTAAACATGAAAGCCAAGGGAGCACGTGATAAACGACAGTTCTCTACGTTTCATATCTACGCTGCCCTCCACCATTCCAGACTGCAATTATCAGCCGTCTATGGAAATGTGACTTGAAAGGGATAAATTTGAATGCAGAAAGAATAACAAGAGAAGACCAGCCACACATAGCATTGCAGATCAGCACACTTCTATCGTGTGGCAGCCCCTGTGAGATTTATCCAGTATAATTAAAAGAGATAGACCGCGTTTCATCAAACTACCTTCTTTCAAATCAGTTGGCTCCTGAATAGGCGCTATAGGTGGAGAATAGATGGTAAGTCTTATGTACACAGGTAGCGCTATGAAGTGGGAATTAAAGACTATGTTCAATACATGACTATGTGTATCATTAATGATTATTATTATTATATACAATGAGATATAAGATGGAGAGATAGATAGATAGATAGTACATAGTTATAAATACACAGAAACACAAATAAATAAATGTAAAGCTAAAGCTGTGTTCACCTAAACAGGGCCCTGACAAGTTTTGAACTGGAACATCCTTCATTTTGCCCCCTGTTGAACTACATATACTAACAGTACACAGTGGATCCCATTCAATTATAAAGGGGTATCTGTCAATTTGACTGCATACTTCACAATTCTTGCTGTCAGCTCTGATGTATATGTGGGCGGAGGCTTAAAAGTGTGATAGATTAGAAAAAGGAGGATTTTTGTACTGCAGAACCTAATTTCATTTTTTTTACCATCCATCCAAATTATACTGTACCTACCATAATATTCTTATGAGAAAGTTTTCTGGAACACCAGGTTAGAAAAGCTACCCACCTACAACAATAAAATACCACACTGACGATGAAATATCATTAAAAAAATAAGATTTCGTTTGACAGCATCCTTCATGTTGTGTATCAGAGTCTAGAAATACATCTAAAGTTCTACACTATTATTTAATGATAATAGCATTTTAAGACTGCCGGAATGCAGAGACTGATCTATAACCCTTAAAGTAGGAATCAAAAATAACAGCGTAGTAATACAGTGCAGAAATCTACAACTTAACAGTTTTACATGCATAGTACACTACTTATTGCACGTTTTGTATTTTTTAAGGGGTTTTAGTGGGGTAAACCTTGAAGGTAAATGATAAAAAATAAAATAATAAATTATTTAATAATAAATAAATAATTTCTTACATACATAAATTTTACATAGAGTATTTTGCCATCCCTGACCACCATGATATCATAGGTCCAAAAGAAGACGGGATACTGATTAAAATGTAAATCCATAACCAGTACTATGACTAGCCTCAAAATCACAACAGAAGAATAAAGGAATATTGCTTAAAAAAAAAAAGGTTAGGATCAGAGTAAAGAGTGAGTGGTCAGGGTAGGTACCAGCAACCATTCATCACTTACAGCACTCCTTGTCCTGTAAGAAGGAAACCTGAGGCTGTGAGGGTATTGCTTTATTTTGGTGCTTATATATATTCTATGAAGATTTGTGTGTGTAAATGAAGATCCATGAGAGGACAGACAATAAAGGCATTTGACAGACCCAGTTAAGATTGCTGTTACCTTGAATCCCATGAATAAGAATTTTTTTTAAGACATGTCATAGGGTTGTGCATGGAAAGCTGGCTGAGTGCAACAAACTTTATATATGTTACTTTAACCCCTTGCCTCCGCAGCCTGTTTTGGCCTTAATGACCAGGCTCATTTTTCAAAATCTGACCTGTCTCACTTTATGCGCTTATAGCTCAGTGATGCTTTAACGTATGCTAGCGATTCTGAGATTGTTTTTTTGTCACATATGGCACTTTATATTAGTGGCAAAATTTGGTCACTACTTTGTGTGTTTTTTGTGAAAAACATCAAAATATCATGAAAAATTTTAAAATTTTGCATTTTATGAACTTCTGAAATTCTCTGCTTCTAAAAAAGGAAGTCATAGCACATAAATTAGTTACTAAATCACATTACCAATATGTCCTCTTTATTCTGGCATAATTTGGGAAACATATTTTACTTTTTTAGGCTGTTATGGGGCTTAGAAATTTATTAGCAAATTATCACATTTTGTGAAAGTTTCCAAAACTGATTTTTTTTTAGGGACCAGTTCTTTTTTAAGTTGATTTAGGAGGCTTGTATGCTGTAAAACCCCATAAGTGACCCCATTTTGGAAACTAGACACCTTAAAGAATTAATCTAGGGGTATAATGAGCATTTTAACCCTACAGGGGCTGGAGGAAAGTATTCACAATTAGGCCTTAAAGAAATCGAAAATTTTAATTTTCCAATAATATATATGTTTAGATTAAAGTTTCTCCTTTCCAAAAGGAACAAGAGAGAATCTGCACCCCACAATTTGTAACACAGGTTCTCTTGAGTACAACGGTACCCCATATGTGGGCGTAAACCACTGTATGGGCACACAGCGGGGCTCAGAAGGGAAGGAGCGCCAATTAGCATTTTCAGTGCAGATTTTGCTGAAGAAGTTTCTGAGCGCCAGGTGCGTTTGCAGCGCCCATGTAGTGCCCGTAGAAGAGAACCCCCCCAAAAGTCACCCCATTTTGGAAAGTACACCCCTCAAAGAATTCATCTTGGGGTGTGGTGACCATTTTGACCCCACAGGTATTAGAGGAAAGTATTTAAAATTAGACAGTAAAAATGAAAAACTCGAATTTTTCCAATAATATGTTCGTTTAGTTTAAAATTTCTCAATTTCACAAGGAACATGAGAGAATCCGCACCCCAAAATTTGTAACGCAGGTTCTCCTGAGTACAACGGTACCCCATATGGGGGCATAAACCACTGTATGGGCACACAGGAGGGCTCAGAAGGAAGGGAGCGCCAATTAGCATTTTCAGTTCAGATTTTGCTGAAGAAGTTTCTGAGCCCCAGGTGCGTTTGCAGAGCCCCTGTAGTGTCCGCAGAAGAGAACCCCCCCATAAGTCACCCCATTTTGGAAAGTGCACCCCTCAAAGAATTCATCTTGGGGTGTGGTGACCATTTTGACCCCACAGGTATTAGAGGAAAGTATTCAAAATAAGACAGTAAAATTGAAAAACTTGAATTTTTCCAATAATATGTTTGTTTAGTTTGAAATTTCTCAATTTCACGAGGAACAGGAGAGAAGCTGCATGCCCAAATCTGTAACGCAGGTTCCCCTGAGTAGAACGGTACCCTATATGTGGGCATAAACCACTGTATGGGCACCCAGCCGGGCTCAGAAGGGAAGGAGCGCCAATTAGCATTTTCAGTGCAGATTTTTCCGAAGAAGTTTCTGAGCGCCAGGTGCGTTTGCAGCGCCCCTGTAGTGCCAGCAGAATAGAACCCCCCCAAAAGTCACCCCATTTAGGAAAGTACACCGTTCAAAGAATTCATCTTGGGGTGCAGTGAGCGGTTTGACCCCACAGGTATTAGAGGAAAGTATTCAAAATAAGACAGTAAAAATGAAAAACTCGAATTTTTCCAATATATGTTCGTTTAGTTTAAAATTTCTCAATTTCACGAGGAATGGGAGAAAAAATGTACCCCAAAATCTGTAACGCAGGTTCTCCTGAGTACAACGGTACCCCATATGTGGGCATAAACCACTGTATGGGCACACAGCAGGGCTCAGAAGAAAGGGAGCGCCAATTTGCTGGAGCAAAACCGCAGCTAGTAATGGTTATTAGAATAGCGCAGTTACTAAAATACAAAAAAAAAATGAGATTACAGGTAATGTGGGGTGGTTACGGATAATCTGTGGTGGTTACGGGCAACCTGCGGTGGTTACGGGCAACGAGGGGTGGTAACGGGCAACGTGGGGTGGTAACGGGCAACCTGGGGTGGTTACGGATAAACTGAAGTGCTTATAGGTAATCTGGGATGGGAACCTGTAACGTGCGGTGGTCGGGGGCAACGTGCGGTGGTCGGGGGCAACGTGCGGTGGCCGGGGGCAACGTGCGGTGGTCGGGGGCAACGTGCGGTGGTCAGAGGCAACGTGCGGTGGTCAGAGGCAACGTGCGGTGGTCAGAGGCAACGTGCGGTGGTCGGGGGCAACGTGCGGTGGTCGGGGGCAACGTGCGGTGGTCGGAGGCAACGTGCGGTGGTCAGAGGCAACGTGCGGTGGTCAGAGGCAACGTGCGGTGGTCAGAGGCAATCTGGGGGGAATTACATGTGATTAGGGGCAACCTGGGGGGGTTACAGACAATCTGCGGTGGTTACGGGCAACATGGGGTGGTTACAGACAATCTGGGGTGGTTACGGATAAACGAAAGTGCTTATAGGTAATCAGGGGTGGGTACATGTAATTTTGGGTGGTTACGGCAATCTGGAGGGGGTCACTGGCAACGTGTGTGAGTTAGAGGCAACGTGCAGTGGTTAGAGGCAACGTGCGGTGGTTACGTGCAATATGCGGGGTTACGGGCAATCGGGGCTGATTACGGACCATCTGGAGGGGCTCACTGGCAATTTGGGGTGGTTACAGGCAACGTGCGGTGGTTATGGGCAACGTGCGGTGGTTATGGGCAACATGCGGTGGTTATAGGCAACATGCGGTGGTTATAGGCAACATGCGGTGGTTATAGGCAATGTCCGGTGGTTATAGGCAACGTGCAGTGGTTAGTGGCAACGTGCAGTGGTTAGTGGCAACGTGCGGTGGTTAGTGGCAACGTGCAGTGGTTATGGGCAACGTGCGGTGGTTAGTGGCAACGTGCGGTGGTTATGGGCAACGTGCGGTGGTTAGTGGCAACGTGCGGTGGTTATGGGCAGCGTGCGGTGGTTATGGGCAACGTGCGGTGGTTAGTGGCAACGTGCGGTGGTTAGTGGCAACGTGCGGTGGTTATGGGCAACGTGCGGTGGTTATAGGCAACATGTGGTGGTTATAGGCAACATGCGATGGTTATAGGCAAAGTCCGGTGGTTAGTGGCAACGTGCGGTGGTTAGTGGCAACGTGCGGTGGTTATGGGCAGCGTGCGGTGGTTATGGGCAACGTGCGGTGGTTATAGGCAACGTGCGGTGATTACGGGCAATCTGAGGTGGATACGGGCAATCTGGGGCGGATATGGGCAACCTGCGGTGGTTACGGGTAATTTGGGGGGGCTAGGGGTAATCTGGGAGTAAACTGCAATTATTACTATAATAAAAAGTGTGTGTTTTATTTTTTTGTATGTTTTTCACTTTTTGTACTTTATACATTAATTTTCACTGTATTACTATGATTACTGTGATATTTTCTATCACAGTAATCATAGTTCAGTGACAGAGACCAAATTGGTCTCTGTCACTTTAAATTTTCAGAGCTAACTGATTCTGGAGCGCATGCGCACTTCAGAATCAGCCTGGACGTCGAGGAGGACGGAGCTCCGTGGATCAGGTAACGTATGTGCGGAAGGGGGGGGGGTGACTGGGGGACGGGGGTGACTGGGGGGGTGGGGGGCGACTTGGGGGGGGGGGGGCACGGTGACACTTTTTATCCCCTGTCACCAATGATTTATGGTGACAGGGGATAAAAAGTGCTGATCAGCACTGGGAACAGGCGATCGGCGGTATATAGTATATACCGCCGATCGCCTGCTCCGGGACCACACGGGGGGGTCCCCGATCACTGCCCCATGCTCTCCGCTACCTCCGGTGGCGGAGAGCATGGGGCTTTGATCACTTATTCATTTCCATCCCTGCCAACAAACATCGTTTGTTAGCAGGGATGGGGGCGGCCATCTTGGATCTGATGGCCGCCCGGGGAGGGTGATCGGGGGGCTGATCTGGGGTCTGAGGGGACATTTTTCATCTCCCCCCACCGTGGATTCACGGTGGGGGGAGATGAAAACTATCGGCGGCGCCGGTAATGCCCGGTACCGGCAGATCGCCGCTAAAGAGGTAGTAGCGGCGATCCGCCGGTATCGGAGGACGAGGGGAGGGGGCCGGGGGACACAGACTGAGTGGCGGTGGGGGGAGGCAGCGTTCTGCAGCCTCCCCCCGCCGCCCGATCGGCGGGGGACACTGAATCTCCCCATAGACGCTGCGGTCGCATTGACCGCGGCGTTTATGGGGTTAACTGCCCGGGGGGGAGCGCGGCTCCCCTCCGGGCAGTGGCAGCAGGAGGATGCTGTGTGACACAGCCTCCTCCTGCTGCCCGATCTCACCCAGGGACAGACGGGGGAGGCAGGGAAAGCATGACGTCCAGGGACGTCATGATGCATTCTGCCACTGCTTTTCATGACGTCCCTGGACGTCATATTGGGGGAAGGGGTTAAAGGATTTTGGACAATTCCTAATGTTTGTTGATGCTCCCAGGAGATATTCATGTTAGTGACATGTTAAAGGGACACTAGTTCTCCTTAAAATCTAGTAAACTCAGTGTTTACTATATGGTTGTAAGTTTGTAAAAAACAATAAAGAGGCTATACTTAACTCTCCATGCTCCCCCCAGTGTCCTCCTAAGGGTATCTGGTATTCCCCAAAGATGATGCCGATTCCTCACAGGGATGACAGCCTGCTCAGCCAATCCGAGGTAACTATTTCTTCTCCATTGTTCTTTACATACTTGCAATAATATACCTATTTTTTTTCATCGCTGGCTAACCCCTTTATTGAGATCGTCATAATGACATGTAAAGCATTTGCAAAATAGCATTCTGCCTAGGAAAGGTGGTATTCCTTCAAGTGTTTCACTCCATCTAAAAGTCTTTGAACAATAACTAGGGATATATGCCAAGCCAAACAAAAATGATGGTCTAAACTAAAAAAGGAAAAAAGGAAGAGAAGGTGCGGCACGTCCTGCGTTAAAATCTCAAGGAAAGAAAAAGATGCACGAATAGAGGCACAGGAATGGTGAGTTCACTTGTTTGTTTTTTCTCACCCACTCCTGCCTGCCGTTTTCTTTTTTTTTTTCAATTTGTTTGACTTCAAAATATATTTCACCCATGCTATGCACAGAGAAGATCTATTTAATATGACCATGTCCGGGACTTCCCTTAGACCAGTCAATGAATACAAACAAATATATAAGGACATACTAGGATACTTGCTGTAAGCACATAAGAAAAGAAACTGTAGCCTATATAATCAATCCGACAGGATAAATACAGCAATACAAGTGAACAAGACAGACACTGATTGAGTATAGAGAAGAAAAAGCAGCATGCCATAGAGAAAAAAAACAACCTAAGTAGTACACACTTTAATATAATTGTTACATAGTCATAGTCTCGCAATAATGTAGTGTTTACCTTTAATGCCATATGACAAAGTATACATCATCTAAATCTCATAAACCTGAAGAAGTCAGTGTACTCCAAAGTCCTGAACAGTCACTAAATTGCAATCTCGTAGGGCATTGTCTGTAATTGTCTCAAGTCATGGATCAGAATCTCTAACAATTTTTTCTATTACCATCTTAACCCTTAGGGGACACAGCCAGTTTTCATTTTTGCGTTTTCGTTTATCCCTCCTCGTGTATATAAGGCCATAGCGCCTGCATTTTTCCACCTAGAGACCCAAGTGAGCCCTTATTTTTTGCGCAACTAATTGTACTTTGCTATGGCAGATGTAATTTTTGCCTAAAATGTGCCGGGAAACCAGAAAAAAATTCAAAGTGTGGTGAAATTGAAAAAAAAAACGCATTTCTTTTATTTGGGGGAAATGTGTTTTTACGCCATTCACCCTGGGGTAAAACTGACTTGTTATGCATGTTCCTCAAGTTGTTACGATTAAAACGATATGTAACATGTATAACTTATATTGTATCTGATGGCCTGTAAAAAATTCAAACCGTTGTTAACAAATATACGTCACTTAAAATGGCTCCATTCCCAGGCTTATAGCGCTTTTATCCTTTGGTCTATGGGTCTGTGTGAGGTGTCATTTTTTGCGCCATGATGTGTTCTTTCTATCGGTACCTTGATTGCGCATATATGACTTTTTGATCGCTTTTTATTACAATTATTCTGGATTTGATGCGACAGAAATTGCGCAATTTTGCACTTTGGGATTTTTTTGCGCTGACGCCGTTTACCGTGTGAGATCAGGAATGTGATTAATTAATAGTTTGGGCGATTACGTACGCGGCGATAGCAAACATGTTTGTTTATTAATTAATTAATTTATTTTTATTTATAAAATGGGGAAAGGGGGGTGATTCAGACTTTTATTAGGGGAGGGGGTTTTGTGTTATTAAAAATACATTTTTCTTTTACTTTACACATATACTAGAAGCCCCCCTGGGGGACTTCTAGTATATGCACTCTGATCTCTCATAGAGATCCATGCAGTATACTTATACTGCATGAATCCATGAGATCGGTGTTCTATTACTTTTGGCTGCTGCAGCCAAAAGCAATAGAATGCCGAGCCGGGATCAGCGCCATTACGGAGCAGACCCCGGCCCGGGATGGATGCAGGGATCGCCCCCCCGCAATCGCGCCGCAGGGGGGCGATCCCCCCACTAGACCACCAGGCATGTATAACAGCAAGTATTTAGAAGCAGCTGTCAACTTTGACAGCTGCTTCTAAGTACTGAATTAGCGGGCACGGCGATCGGACCGTGCCCGCTAATAGCCGCGAGCCCGGGCTACTCGCGGCACCCGGGATCGCGGCAGTTCAGAGGGTGGTCGCCGCGCGACCCCCCTCTGAACTCCCATAGCGGCACGAGGACGTTCAATAACGTCCTGGTGCAGCTATGGGTTAAACCCAAGCCTTCAAAAAGTCAAGGGGTTCTTTTTTAATTCTTTATTTTCAGCAAGCTTTTACGAACAAAGAAAACTGTAGTATGAATCACACAAAGCTGGAAAATACCATTACAATTAAGTAATAGTAGTATTTCCTAGTTTCTCTCCAATATTAGAATGCTAAAAAAAAATTCCGCTGAGTGCACTGTATAATACATACTTCGTAACGTACAGTAAATGTGACAAAAAGGTACTGAAATGCACAGTAATATAGGAACTAGTGTTGAGCGAACCGGGATTGCAAAGTCCGGGTCCAATCTTGAATGTGTTTGTTTGGGTACCTGGTCTGGCATTTGGCTGCTGAGCAGCCAATAAACAAGCTTTAAGACTGTGGGCTTTGTGAATGGCCAGATCGGGCCTCTAAAATGGCTGTATTTTATCTGAACCGGACCTTTTTTCACGTTCGTACTAACCCACTGAAACCCGAACATCCACCAGTCCAATCTTCACTAATAGCATTATTTAAAAGATTGTAATGTAGCGGGACCTGGGCCTTACGATCACGCCATCTACGTGGCAGGTAGTGTGGCGTAAAGCGGCCACTTCTTCCTTATGCATACCATACAAGGAGGCTCAGTACAAACTACTTATGTGATGGTACCACACCCCTCACCTCCTCAATAAATTTAACCCTGCTTTTCCCAACACATGCTGGCGATGCCTGTCTGCCCCCGGGACATTACTCCACATATTCTGGGACTGCCCCCTGATCACCCCGTATTGGGCAACGGTCCAAAACACTGTACGAGAGGTCCTCAAGATTCAGGTCCCACTGGCCCCCCTACACTTGCTCTTTAATGCCCCCCCCCCAGAGTCAATCGGGACACGCGCTGCCAAGATGCTCCTTCATATCCTCACGGCTGCGAAGTGCCTTATTTCTCTTCACTGGAAAAGTACTTCCCCCCGTCCTCGCTGGATTTGCTGACGAGGGTTAGATATGTCCGCAGTATGGAATCCCTTACGGCCCTCTTGAATAACACCATAGACAAGTTCAACGAGGTCTGGGCGCCGTGGGATGCGTTTTGGGACAGACGTCCGAGATAACTCTCCCCCTTTACCCTTCTCTCTTCCCTTTCCCTCTGATGTTTCTATCACCCCTTCTCTCACACTGCCTCCTCTCTTTTTCTCCTTTTCCATCCCTAGTCCTACTCCGGAGTAGGATCTGTCCTTACACTGCATTGCCTGAGGGTCCTAAGGTGTTTCCCATGCCCTGCTATCAGTCACTAGGTCACTCCTGACCCACACCCACCTGGCCCACAGGGTTATGCACTCTCTCAGTGTTTATCAGCCCGGGCTCCTGCCCTCTACAGGTCCCTTTCCAGACAATTGCTTGGTTCATGTTTGCAAATTGTTTGTTTTATTGCTTACTATTCATATTTCCCTTAAACTCCCCATGGGCTCTCTGATTGTTCTTGCTGCCCATGACTATGTCAGTTTTCTTATTTTACTTGACTCTGTTATGTTCTCTTATATTTGAAAATCTTAATAAAAAGACAATTATTAAAAGTTGTAATGTGATGGATCAAAACATGAAGTATACTACCTCAGCAAATCCTGAGTGTGGGAAGTTTATTAGTATTTAATTGGTATTGATTCAAACCCACTCATTATCTCTACTAGGTTGCTTGTACTATACATCAATATATTTACTATTAGCAATGAGCTGACTTCCCAAATGTTTTGGGTTCCAAACTCGAACGTTCAGCATTTGACTCCTGGTGGCTGGAGAAGTTGGATGCAGACCTATGGAGTCCAAGAAAACATGAAAAGAGCCATAGGCTATATCCATATTTTCCCAGCAGTCCTAGAGCTGCATCCAACTCCTCCAGCCACCGGTAGTCAAATGCTGAATGTTGGGGTTTGGATAAACCAGAATGTTTGGTAAGTTCGCTCATCACTATTTACTGTGATATATTACAAAATTATTTCCCTGCTTAATAAAGATAAGTGAGCACTAAAATACTTGAATGCTCGTTATTCATGTCAAGTATTTTTCAATTCTCGAATGCTCCATCAAGTAATGAACCCCATTAAAATCAATGGAAGATTAGAGCATTTTTCCAGGGACCCCTACTCAGCAGAAGGGAGGGTGTCTGGTCCACCTAAAAACCTCAGAATGTGATAGAAACACCACAGAAATGGAGCAGGAAAAGCAGAAGGAGTGTGCATGGATGCATCTAAGACTCCCAGGTCACTGTATTAGCTGTACTAGCTGTATACTGTACAAAGGGTGAAACATTTAGACTGGTGCAAACTGGCCACAGCAACCAAAGGTCCTCTTTCCTTTCACCAGAGCTGGAAGCTGAGCTGTAATTGGTTGCTGTGGGCATGTGTATATACTCCGGCGGAGATTCCTTCAAATGCAGCACTACGGAAGTACCGTAGTAATTACGGCCGTTGTTGCAAATCGGCAACAATGGCTGTGATTATTTTAGTACTTACATAGTGTGAACACATTCACTTGTCTGCGATGTACAGTTTTCTTTAGAGGGTATCTATTTTAAAAATAATAATAATGATATTTTACGTTTTGATCGGTGGAGATCTAGGTGCTGAGATACCCACTGATCATTAACGTTAAGGGGCAGATGTATTCATTCTTTTTAACTTAGTAATGAAGAAGTGAGATGAAGGTAGGGGAATGGAATAACCAAGAACTCATGGCTGCACTAAAACAAATAAACGATTGCAGGCCTTTAGCTGTTTTAGTGCAGTTCAGCAAGTTCACTCATCACTACTTACCTGTCTGTACTCCCCTGGTGTCCTCCTATGAGTCTCTAGTTTGCCCCGCTGATCGCAGCTGTCTCCCCTTCTGAGACAAACTCAACTTGGCAGTAACAGCCTACTTAGCCAATCACTGACAGTGGTGCTGTCCTGTCTCAGCCAGAGATTGGCTGAGCAGGCTATCACTCCTGAAATGAATTTGTCTTGGAAGTAGAGGCAGCTGTGATCAGCAGTGAACACTAGAGGCCCCTAACAGGTCACCTAGGGAGTGCGGACTGATAAGCATAGGCTAAGTGGTATCCATGGTTGTGCAGAGAGTTAGATTTGTCAATTGCTTAACATTTAACCTCTTTGTTTTTGCCTTTTCTACTCTTTCCTATTTGCATGAAGAAAATAATTATAGACAATTGCCTTGTATCAATAATCTACTGGGGTGATCACCTGTACACGCTGTCCCTTCTTTCTCAAGGTATTTACTGTTTCCCAATCTTAACCGTTACTGTCATTTGACCATGCCATTGTCAACCAGTCCTGTTGCTAAACTTTCTGGGGTTTTAAGCAGACTTCTTGCAGGTTTTCTTGGTGTATAAACTAAGGGCCCTATTACAAAGAACGATAATTGGCGAAATCAGGCCAATTCGACCAATTATCGCTCCGTGTAATAGAGCAAACAATCAACCAATGACAACAATCACCAGCTGGACCTAAAATCATTAGGGGCCAACCATGCGTAATAGTGATGCCCAAACACCTGATACCTTACCTCTCGTCTTCTCTCCTGTGCTCCACAGCTAAACGGTCCCGGCGGCAGCAGAGCCAGCAGAGATTACAGCTCATTCAGACAATCACAGGCCGTGGCGGCCTGTGATTGGCTAAGCGGCCTGCTAGCTCAGACGCTGCTGCCCCTGGGACCTTGAGGCTGCAAAGCACAGGAGAGAAGACAAGAGGTAAGGTATCAGGTGTTTGGGCAGGGGCTGCATGGACATCGCATGGAAATCTCATTTCAAAAATGATCGGGCCATAGTCAGCCCGTGTAATAGGACCCTGAGGCCCTTGCTGCATATGTCTTCCGACCCTGAATCCATGCATACCTTTGATAATTGACCCTTTCTGCAAAGAGATATTACACTTTTAATTAATATGAAACTTAGTCTTAAAAGCCCATTAGTTGTTCCCCAGGGCTGCATGAGCACAGCAAAGTTCATTAACTTGTTAACAACACCTCTAAGAAGTAATTACAGGCAGCCTGAGAGACATTGCTAACAAATTGGTTGGGGGAATTTGCTGGGC
The DNA here is from genome assembly GCF_027789765.1 of Dendropsophus ebraccatus. Classification (NCBI taxonomy): domain Eukaryota; kingdom Metazoa; phylum Chordata; class Amphibia; order Anura; family Hylidae; genus Dendropsophus; species Dendropsophus ebraccatus. The sequence continues at coordinate 168,764,331 of NC_091455.1, forward strand.
TTTTGCAGCTCAAGGGAACACACTAGTGGGGTAAGTTATCAAAATTTAGATATGAACAGGGTCAAATACCTACTGACAGTTCCACTTTAAACAATGCTTCTGATAATACATAGCCACTGGTTGCCTTATAAGCAGTCTCTCCAACTCACCAGTCTTCTGCAGCTTTCTATTTGTGAGTGACTTCTCTGAGGACTCTCACCAGGATCTATCTGATATACAGTACTAGCATACACCATCCTCCCATGACAGATGCATGGGCTCCTAAAGCTCTCAGTCACTTCTTTGTATTTTCTCTCTCTCACACAGTCCACTAGTATGCTCCTTGGTGGCTGTCTATGCCCAGACATCTACCCAATGTTGTAGTATATGATGCAATAACTTACACATGAGATAACGAAACAGACATCTTTTTGGTGGAACCAATTATTCCACAACACAACATTCACAGACAAAATAGAAGTTAGGTACCAAGAGCCCCATTAAAATAAAGGTGTTATTACAAGAGTGATTATTGTTTAACCCCATTCAGGACTATCTGCCTGTGTAATAACACCGAATGACCAAATAATGAATGAAAAGTCATTAATCGTCTTTTAACATGTCGAAAAATTCCTGTTGGTAGTTTGACGATCACTCGGCTAAAAAGTCCTATGCAGATAAAACATTCTGCACGGTTTTGTCCTGAGGAGCGATTAGCAACCATATAATGACATATAACAGCAATCAGTGAATGTAATAACCTCAGAATCATTTACTACTAAATCGCTAGTTTTCGCTAGCAATCACTTATTACTCACTCAAATGCTCTTCCATGTATTACTAGAGCCTACACATTAGGACGTGTAGCCTCTTTGTCTAGCTATAAAATTTTCTCATACAGGCTGTTCACTCATACACATTCAGAAGAAAAATGCATATTCACCTGTCCCTAAGCTGGAAAGGTTCACAGTCTCACATTGTGCATCCAATTGCTTCCATATCTGCCATCCTCTTGTACTGTGCTCTCTACCTCCCCAGGCAGGTTTCACAAGAGCTGAATTGAAGCTCACTATGATGACTTGGCTGATATCACATCTCTCTGCAGCTGTATCTCTCACAACAGGTTTCCTTTCTTTGGGAACTTGTGGCCGAGTTCTTTGTTCTCTTCAGCACGGGGAACTCTGGCCCCCTATCTGGTCTCAGCCACACACTAATCTTCTGCTTCATAGTATTTTTACAGTCTACAGTAATATAGCAATATTGAATAAAAAATAGCCAATATTGAAAGCATTCATATTTAATAAATCGGATATTTTTACTGGCAGAATCAACAGTTAAATTAACAATAATAATATATATTTTCTTCAATTGATCTTTAGTGGCTGCGTTTGAACTCTTCATTCAATACACTACATCTGATTCTAATGTAATTTAAGGCTATGTTTACACAACGTACAACTATGGCCGTAGTTCTCGCCGCAGAACTACGGCCGTAGTTTTGCGGGGTGGAACAATGCCTATTGTTGAATGGGATCCCGGTCGGAGCGTACACACATCGTATACGCTCTGGCCGGGAGCCCATGCGGGGCCGCAAAAAACTGACATGTCAGTTTTCTGCGGCCAGAATTCAATGAATTCCGGCCGCAGAAAGACCTGTCAGTTCACACAGTGAAGCGAGCGGCTCCGGCCGCTAGCTTCACTGTGTGCTATGGGAAGCTCTGATGCGGGCGGCCGCATCAGAGTTCCGCGGCCGGACGGATCATCCGGCCGGTACTTAAAGGGGTATTCCAGGTTATTTTGATATTAATTCTACTGATTTCTCTTGTAATATAATTAATATATCTCATTGGTTTCTATAATAAATTTTGTCTCTTTCTCTCTATTTTTATGTAAGTCACGTGTTTCTGTGACGTCACCGAACCGGAAGTGTGGGGACTTCCCCGACTCGGCCGGCCTCTTGGTGTTTATGTAGTTAGAAAGCTAGCAGAGCTTTACAAACGGCCTCCCTGCGCACGGGAGGTCACATGACACCCTGTTCCCGGGCGGCCTGTCAGTGTGAAGGAGGTCGCATCCACCTCCTGTATAATCACTAAAACCCTCCACCCCCTGCCAGTATAATCCTCCCGATGTCTCCCCCGGCCCCCTCCATCCTGTGTATACAGTCCTTTTCAAAGATCTCTCACCCCATCCCCCGGTCTCGGCACCTCTTGCACTCAGCTGACAGGCTCTCTCTCTCTCTCTCTCGCTGTGTGTGAAGCAGGAGAGATTTCTTTCCTGCTCCGTACACAGTTCCTGGCAGCTGAGTTTTATCGGGGCAATTGACAGGCACTGTGTACGGAGCAGGAAAGAAATCTCTCCTGCTTCACACACAGCGAGAGAGAGAGAGAGAGAGCCTGTCAGCTGAGTGCAAGAGGTGCCGAGACCGGGGGATGGGGTGAGAGATCTTTGAAAAGGACTGTATACACAGGATGGAGGGGGCCGGGGGAGACATCGGGATGATTATACTGGCAGGGGGTGGAGGGTTTTAGTGATTATACAGGAGGTGGATGCGACCTCCTTAACACTGACAGGCCGCCCGGGAACAGGGTGTCATGTGACCTCCCGTGCGCAGGGAGGCCGTTTGTAAAGCTCTGCTAGCTTTCTAACTACATAAACACCAAGAGGCCGGCCGAGTCGGGGAAGTCCCCACACTTCCGGTTCGGTGACGTCACAGAAACACGTGACTTACATAAAAATAGAGAGAAAGAGACAAAATTTATTATAGAAACCAATGAGATATATTAATTATATTACAAGAGAAATCAGTAGAATTAATATCAAAATAACCTGGAATACCCCTTTAAGTACCAGCCAGGATGATCCGGGCAGAGACCGGCCGTTCCGAGACCCAGCCAGGGTCACGGAACATCCAGTCTCTAACGGTGTGTGAACATAGCCTAAATATATAAACAATCAATAGGTAATATACAAGTTTATATATCAAAAGATATAAAAAGAAATCTATGCTTTAAAATCATGGCTATTTTTTTGTTTTTTCCGAAATAATGTTTCAGTTCTGTAACATGTATTTGTATTGTTGTTCAGTAAAAATTTAGAAGAGTTTTAATCATGATGATGATGAAGGGAATTCAGCACCAATTTATTGGCAGTTAGATGTTCCAGGAACCCAGCAACATCCTCATTCTCAGGTTTGTTGCGAGAAATCCTACTAATCATATAACTACGGAATATCGTGCACTGTGCCATGATTTTAAAAGACAGTCAAAGTTATTATTATAAAATAGTCCAGATTTTTTCAGTCTAAAGGCCAAGACTTCTAATTGTAACATTCCAATTTTATTGAGTATGAACTACTGACCTTACATTTTACATTTTAGGAGAAGACATTATTGTATCAATAAGGATTAGAGATGAATGAGCACCAACATACTCAAGTCGAGTATTTTTCAATAGTCAAGTGCCCAACTTAAGTAACAAGCCCCATTAAAAATAATGGTAGATTCCAGTATTTGACCAGTGGCTCCCTGCTAAGCACAGTGTAGGGTATCTATTTAATTTGAAAGTGACAGTCTTACCACCTAGGGGCCACACTGTACTCAGGGGAGCAGGGAAATTATACTTACCGCTCTGGTCTTCTATCTTCACTACTGCAAATCAGCAGCTGAGACAGGACACCAACTTCTGCAGCTGCTGATTGGCTGAGCTGCTATAGTGAAGACAGAAAAAAGACCGAAGAGGTAAGTATACTTTCCCCGCTCAAGCCCCAACATTCTGAATTAACAGAGAATCTCTGGAGGTCCGATTGTGAAAGGTACATTTTATTGTGCATTTCCAAAGCCTTAAAGCTTATTCAAAGGTTGATCAGCAGCCTCTCAACAAGCTTTTCGTTACCGAGCACCCTAGCACTACACAATGCTTGATTGAGTATCGAGTACTTTTAAGTAGCCCAGTACTCAAGCAATTACTATACTCGGTAGATTGTGCCCGCTCATCTCTAATAAGGATTTAAACATAATTATACACGTCTCCCAAAGCATCATTCGTCTACATCCTCCCTTGTCAGTTGGTTAAACCTAACAGACTTACATTTTTCCAATCATACTTGTGATTATTTATGTATGATAAGTAGAGGTGAGCGAACCTCGAGCATGCTCGAGTCGATCCGAACCCGAACTTTTGGCATTTGATTAGAGGTGGCTGCTTGGATAAAGCCCTAAGGCTATGGGGAAATCATGGATATAGTCATTGGCTGTATCCATGTTTTCCAGACAACCTTAGAGCTTTATCCAAGTTCAGCAGCCCCAGCTAATAAAATACTGAACGTTCGGGTTCGGATAGACTCGAACCCGAACCCGGTTCGCTCATCTCTAATGATAAGGTTATGGCTATAGCAGGCACCAGACCATTTCTACATAGGAGAATCGGGTTTAAAAAAAAAATCTGAAAGGTGAAAATAGCAAATCATTTATCAGTTGTGCTCAGGGCACTTCAATAACAAACCCTACCACCATAAATATAATAAAACTGAACCATTTTTCTTATATTGCTTACTGATGATTTCTTTCAAGGACTGAAAACACTGTGGAGGCTTTCAATGCTGCTATTTTCGCTTTAGATGCTACTTGCAAGGCTTCAGCTGCTACTGGTGACACCAGATCAAGTAAATGTGAGAGAATGAGTAAGCCTGTAGCATCAAATCACATGGGACATACAGTAGGAAGTCCTTCAAGCAATGTTGTGTTCTCTAGGGAGATGACTGAGATGGGAGACACCATAGTTTTTTTTAATTAGCACTATATTTTCTTTCAACCATATTAAGTAAGCCTGAAAAATGGTTTATACAAACATCTGTAAACACAGAGAAGAAATATTGCACCAATATTTAAACCAATACTTCATTTGGTAATAAAATTTTTAAACTCTAGTGAGAAACCACAAACGCCAATCATACTGCACAATTTGCGAGCTTCACAGACTGACCTTAACAGATCCATACATACCTGTCCGGGTTCCCTTGGTGTCCTCCCTTTGTTTTTTCAAGCACGCCAGGCAATCAATGAGTGAGGTATAACACAGCTCAGCCAATCACTAGCTGGCTGGCTGAGTGGGCTGTTGTTCCCCGCTCAGCCAATCACTGACTAATTGAGAACAGACAATGCCGTGGCCGGGGATTGGCTGAGCGGGCTGTCACTTTTGTCTCAAGAGTGACAGCCCACTCAGCCAATCACTGGCTGTGGCACTGTCCCTTCTCAGTCAGGCAGTGATTGGCTGAGTGGACTGTTAGTCTCTGCTTAGCCAACCACTGACTAACTGAGAACAGACAGCGCCGTGGCCAGTGATTGGCTGTAAGGGCTGTCACCTTTGTGTCTCAACAATGACAGCCCACTCAGCCAACAAGTGGCTGCGGTGCTGTTCCTAAGTCAGTGATTGCCTGAAGGCACAGCTAAAGATACGAAAGTAGACACTGGGGGAGTGTGGACAGGTAAATAAACTTTTTTTTGTGGATTTTGTACTACTAGAATTTTTGCTAAATTCCCTTTGCTCTTTAGTAAAAAATCAAAGTATTAAAAGCAATAATTCAATACTTCAATACTTCCACAAAATAAAATCTGAAACCACTCCACTGTAAGCCTGTGTAAGACTGATGAATTTAGCCCTTGCTACAATGCATATTTAGAGATGTTCCAGTTTATAAACCAGTATCGGTGGTGTATAAAACGAAGTTATGTTGTCATCCCAGCTCCTTCTATGTTACATATGACACTAGGGGGAATCTAGTACTCACAAACCTTTTGAATCCTGGGAGGAGGGTGGGTCCAAAAAGTATGGAAAACCAATATAGGCTGATGATTTCATTTTGTGTTTTAGTTGGGCAAAAAATAACAAGGGATGAGAAAGGAATAACCCATAAACAGATTAAAAAGTCACCTTCAGCAATCTCTCAGACTCTTTTATTCCTGATTTGCAGCCATGAGGCGTTGATAGATCTGCCGCTGTTATTCCAAATATAGTATACATTCTCTTTAATACTTGCAAGAGAGCTTCTATGTTTGCAAGCATTTTGATGAGCAAAAGCCTTTACACAACTTATACATAAACATTAACGGATGGATTTACTAATGCGAGAATTGAGAATTCAAGCAGAAATGCATTCAGAAATCCGTGCACTTCAGGTGCAAATAAGCATAAATAAGAGAGTTTATTATAATGTGTGCAGGCATCATGCTGAGTGCATTATAGAATGGAAGCAGTGTATACACATTTAGTAAGCAAAAATATGCAGATGCTGAAAGTATGTAAGAATGTATTCCCAGATTCAGACACACCAAGAAGAACACTCTTGAAAAAAAGAAATGTGCTAAATATTTTTTTTAAACAAAAAAAAATATATATACAAAACATCTAATTTTTCAAAAATGACGTTCATGTGATTTATTTTAGGAATACGTTACAATCCCCAAAAAACCCTTATGCCAAGTGTTGTAATTAGAGATAACCAAACTTTTCAAATGTTCGGTTCGACAGTTTAATGTAACGTTCGGGTTTGTGCCGAACAAAACTTTAACGAACCGCACTTAAAGAGCTAAACGCTTCCAGCCGTTCAGCTGTTTTACTGCGGCTCCTTTTACTACCCTTTCCTTTCTCCCCCCAAGTCTGTCTTCTTTGGGCTCTTTTTCGGTGACAGTCCACTCAGCCAATCAATGGCCACAGATGCTGTACATCCCAGTCAGCCAGTGATTGGCTGAGTGGGCTGTCATTCTTATCTCTAGAGTGACAGCCCGCTCAGCCAATCACTGGCTGAGTTGGATGGGACAGCACCGCAGCCAGTGATTGGCTGAGTGGGCTGTCACTCTAGAATTAAAAGTGACAGCCCATTCAGCCAATCACTGGCCACGGCGCTGTCCCATCTCAGTCTGTGATTCACTGAATGTACTGAAAATTTAGAGGACCAGAGGAGGACACCAGGGGAGCCTGGACAAGTGTGAAAATCCTTTTTTTTAATGTACAGATGCCATCTTGCCGAACTTGTTCTGAACTTTGCAAAAATTTGGGTTCATTAGCAAAACATTTTTTTTCCAAAGTTAGGACCAAATTTGGGTTCGGCAGGCTCAGGTCCCTTATCTCTAGATATAATATTAGCCCTATTCAAATGACCATACTATGGTTCTATACAACCCTTGTGAAGTAAAGAGCTGTAATACAGTACAAACTACTTCTTTGGGGCCCTTCTCATGTACGCCTTCAATTTTATTCAGGCATGCTCCATATAATGACCTACAGTGGTAAAGGGAAACTAACTGCAGGTTAGAAGACTCTCATATTTCCATAGAGAGGAGCACACAAAAAAAGGTACATTTCTTACCTTAATCTTCAGTGCCAATTATCATTATTATGTAGATTAGGCAGTTTGGTGCACTGTGGGCAGTACATTGATTTACCCTACCCACTGCCTCTTTATATATTCATCCAGCACTGTACAGTGTGGCCAGTGTGATGTAACTGCATGCAGTAATTTCAAATTGATAGTCAGGAGGAGATGGTGGATGGGCTGTAGTCCTGCCCCCGTGTAATTTAAATATTATGGAGAAAATGAAGCTGAGGATGAAGGTAAGGAAATCATATTTATTCTCAGCATCCCTGACCTATTAGTATATCTTCTAGAGCCTTCTAACTTGTTGTTAGCGTCACATAAAGAATTATGATATTCTCCTAGGGAAGAATATCTTAATATTCCTATGGCTCTGTTATTCTTAAAGAGTTTCAACCCTGTGATAGGATCTGATCTTGTTTTTGATACAGTCAAGTCCCCTGTCTGGAAACTATCATAAATAAACAAAATTGGCTTGGCCAACATATAATAGGAAACATAATCAGCATGGTTTATATTTTGGGTAGCAATAGAAAGTGAGGGTAAACTTCTTCCCAACCATCAAACAATGAAAAAAGGTTTCATTTCTGTCAAGGAGAATAAACCTCCATTGTGGTCACCAAGTGGGCAGACCCTACCATGGAAGGATTGTGACATGTGTAAATTGTGGAAATGTGGAAATCTATGACAGCCCTGGGTAGCTCAGATATGGTGTAAATTTCTCAAATGTCTGGGAATTCTGAGGCGTGCACCTCCACTGGCAAGGAACTACTTAGGACTAATGTGCGTGACCTGTCTAAATAGCGGCTATGGTTATTTTATGGTTATTTTATGGACCCATAATATTAAGTTAAAATGTTATTTAAACCATATGTTGAACAATGTATCAATACACCAATGAAGATTTAAAAAAACTAGCTATATCTGTACATATTTATTATCACTGTAATTTTAACAACCCACAGAATAAAGATAACAAGTTATTTATAGTGGAATGGTGTATTTTAGTCTATAGTCATAAAAGACAATGTGGCGCAATGGCTAAATCCAACTCATGTGGCAAAAAAACAGAATAAATAAATAAAGTTTACTAGGGAGGAGCATGTATCAGTGGAGGTAACTTTTTATTACATTTTTTCTTTGATTCCATATTCACAAAAATGTGTGAATTTCATTGAGCATTAGTTTTTTCTTTGCATTTTTACATTGAAATTAGGGATGGTCCGAACCTGCCGAGGTTCGGGTTCGTACGAACCCGAACTCTCTGCAATGATTCCCGCTGTCTGCCCGCTCCGTGGAGAGGGTGGATACAGCGGGAGGACCGCCTGGAAAACTGGGATACAGCCATAGCCATAGGCTGTATCCCAGTTTTCCAGGCGGTCCTCCCGTTGTATCCATCTTCTCCACGGAGTGGAAAGACAGCGGGAATCATTTCCCAGAGTTCGGATTTGTACGAACCCAAACCTCAGCAGGTTCGGACCATCCTTAATTAAAATCAATACTGGGCTGGGTTCACACTATGTATATTTTAGTCAGTATTGTGGTCCTCATATTGCAACCAAAACCAGGAGTGGATTAAAAAGACAGAAAGGCTCTGTTCACACAATGTTGAAATTGAGTATATGGCTGCCATTTAATGGCAAATATTTGCTGTTATTTTAAAACAACGGCAGTTATTTACTGTTATATGGCGGCCATCCACTCAATTTGAACATTGTGTGAACAGATCCTTTCTTTGTTTTTAATCCACTCACGGTTTTGGTTGCAATACTGACTGAAATATACTGACTGAAATATACATATACTGACTGAAATATACGTAGTGTGAACCCAGTCTCAGCCTATGTTGACACTTTGTTTAACACTATGCTATGCAACGGACGGTGTTACACTGCCAGACGCCGGGAGATGTTCAGTACTTTCATTTGTATATTGACAAAAAAATCTCTTCTTGGTGATGATGACAACAATGAATGATTCAGTTCTGCTTCCGCCCAGGTTGAATAATAAATTGGAGGTAAATATTTATATGAATACATTAATACAAAAGAAGCAAAGTAATGGTTTATTGCAAGTTCAGGTTTTCCATCTTCATTTACTCATCAATAATTTACTTTACATTCAGTCAGAAGAAGACTCAAATTCTGCGATAAATTACTGAAAATATCAGCACTAAAGTTTAGTACTCTAAAAACACAAATTTTAAAGTGCTTCTAACATTCTAAAATAAAAGAGAGAGAGATGTAATAAAGTAAAAAAAAAAAAGTTCTTCATATAATGCATATTATGAGTTGATTTCTTAAAGCAAAACTGCCCCCCCAAAAACGGGTGTGCAGCTATTCATCCAAATGTGGAGTTGTACTTTTATAAACTGTGACAGACTGTTTATTTTGATAAAGAAAAATGCATTTATTCATTGGTGGTTAGTGTCAAAGAGGTGTGGTCTAGGGTGCCCTCTGCCCCAGGACTACAGTGACTCTTTGATATCTGTTGCTGCTTCTGCCCGCCTCTGTGCATTATCCTCTCCCTCCCTGCATATTAACTAGGTTGTAGGGCTCTGCATATTGGCACATGTGCAGTGCGAGACTGAGATGCGACCTCAGTTCCTAGGTTTACTTTGTACCACACATGCACTGTAAGATTGACAACTGTGAGTCAGTTCTTTTGGAGAAAGAAGGAAGAATATGCAAGAGCAGGACATATACCAAAGGCCACACCTCTTCAACACTAGCCATCAATAAATAATGGTGTTGTTTTTTTAAACAAAATTAAGACACTGACACGATTAAAAATATATAGGTGTGACTAAACAAGGTTTATATGGATGTATATAACAGCGTTGACAGCAACATATTTACTTAAAGCTTTGTTGGTTACTTTAAATGTATTTAAATTCCTTCCATCTCATTAGCATATTGATGAATATTAAAGTGTCACTGTTGTTATGACTTCCAAAATTTAAATCAATAGCAGTTCTTTTTTTTTTTTAAGTTATCATGTGTTAAAACAAAGCTATACTTACATGTATCGAGGTCCAGTCTCCTGAAGGCAGCTGTTCAGTCTTGTGCTTGTTGAAAAAATGAGACTAAACGCAGACAGTGAGCACTGACAGAAAAGGTAGCCATGTGATTAATGGGCACATTGAGTCGTGACTCTCTATATGGCCGAGTCTTCCTGTGCTTAGGGTCTTTTTCCAACTAGCACAAGACTAAAAAGCTGCCTTCTGTAGACTAGGCCTGGATACAAGTAAGTATAGCTATGTTTTAAAGTATAACAAAAAAAAAAAAACATGTAAATTGCTCACATGCTTTATTTCAAATCCCCTGTTAACTAATAACACTTTAAAGGTCCCAATAGACGTAAACAGTTAATTATCATAATGTTCAAAACCTTCTTTTGACAAAATGATGTATGCTACAGTAGTTCATGAAATTACACCTAGAAAGTAATACAACATCTTTTTTTTATTTTATTTTAGTCTCTCTTTCAGGTTATTACGTTACAGTCCGGCAGTTGTTTCCTTTGCTTGATTTGACTCTATTCTCTTTCATTCTGTTATAAACTTAATCCATAATAAGTTAAAAAAAATGTATCAGATACATAAATTACAAGAATTTCTCATGTACAATGAAATTGTGATTGAATTTCACAATGCCTTTAAGTGTGAATAGTTGAGGCCCTTAAATGCTGCCAATTGTTATAAGGTAAGACATCTAAGAATAAAACTAACTTAAAAATCCAGCTGGAAATATTGAGATAGCTGAAAACCTTTCATGGAGAAGGATTATTTTTTATGAAATACTTTCTTACAGACTCCAAGGCCTTTAGCAGGCCCTCAGAGAACAATGGATTAGAAAACTAAGCATGATAATGGTTCATTTGATTAGGCTGTACTTACTATAACTCCTATGCTCACTATGAAATTTGACCGAATTGGACATTTTGCACTGCTATTAGTAAAACGTTTAGTTTTCTTTCATCTTTAAACTTAGGCACCAGAAGCCAAATTGCAATGCCTATGTCAGGACTTATCAGTAGGTATAACATATAATACAATTATTACATTACAAGCCAAACTTATGCATGGAGAAAATGAGTTCCGTTAAATACTAGAAAGTGTTTTTGTATGCTTGTTCACAATGAAAGACGTGTTCACAAAAGAAGCAAATTTCCAATTATATTGCATGACTAAGAGCCATTTTTTTAGCATTAAGTAGCAGAAACAGCACTTTTATAATGAACACTTTTAGCTGCATTCAGGCACTGGGCTATTGCCCGGGGATTATTCTGATCGCTCTGCGCTTTACTGTACGACAAGAGGACCAAGGGCTTGCATACAATAGAGACTAAGGATTTGGCTGTTCAGCCAAAAGGATTGGTTATGCAAACCAAGCAGGCCTATTCACTCTGGAGGAATTGAACTGTTTACATGGGAATTTGCCATAGGGTAAAAAACTTTGTACTTTTCAATGAAGATAACTTTAAACTAGTCCTAACTTTAAACAAATACACTCTATACATTGCTAATGTGGTAAATGACTATTCTAGCTGCAAATGTCTGGTTTTTGGTGCAATATCTACATAGGTGTATAGAGGCCCATTTCCAGCAACTATCACATCAGTGTTCTAATGGTACAATGTGTTTGCTCATTGGCTCAGAAGGCTAATTGATGATTAGAAAACCCTTGTGCAATCATGTTCACACATCTGAAAACAGTCTAGCGCGTTACAGAAGCTACAAAACTGACCTTCCTTTGAGCAGATTGAGTTTCTGGAGCATCACATTTGTGGGGCCAATTAAACGCTCAAAATGGCCAGAAAAAGAGAACTTTCATCTGAAACTCGACAGTCTATTCTTGTTCTTAGAAATGAAGGCTATTCCATGCGAGAAATTGCTAAGAAATTGAAGATTTCCTTCAACGGTGTGTACTACTCCCTTCAGAGGACAGCACAAACAGGCTCTAACCAGAGTAGAAAAAGAAGTGGGAGGCTGCGTTGCACAACTAAGCAAGAAGATAAGCACATTAGAGTCTCTAGTTTGAGAAACAGACGCCTCACAGGTCCCCAACTGGCATCTTCATTAAAATTTACCTGCAAAACACCAGTGTCAACATCTACAGTGAAGAGGCGGCTGCGGGATTTTGGGCTTCAGGGCAGATTGACAAAGAAAAAGCCATATCTGAGACTGGCCAATAAAAGAAAAAGATTAAGATGGGCAAAAGAACACAGACATTGGACAGAGGAAGACTGGAAAAAAGTGTTGTGGGCGGATGAATCCAAGTTTGAGGTGTTTGGATCACAAAGAAGAACGTTTGTGAGACGCAGAACAAATGAAAAGATGCTGGAAGAATGCCTGACGCCATCTGTTAAGCATGGTGGAGGTAATGTGATGGTCTGGGGTTGCTTTGGTGCTGGTAAGGTGGGAGATTTGTACAGGGTAAAAGGGATTCTGAATAAGGAAGGCTATCACTCAATTTTGCAGCGCCATGCAATGGACAGCGCTTGATTGGAGTCAATTTCATCCTACAACAGGACAATGACCATAAACACACCTCCAAATTGTGCAAGAACTATTTACAGCAAAAGCAGGCAGATGGTATTCTACCGGTAATGGAGTGGCCAGTGCAGTCACCAGATCTAAACCCCATTGAGCTGTTGTGGGAGCAGCTTGACCGTATAGTACACCAGAAGTGCCCATCTAACCAATCAAACTTGTGGGAGCTGCTTCTAGAAGCGTGGGATGCAATTTCTCCAGCTTACCTCAACAGATTAATAGCTAGAATGCCAAAGGTGTGCAATGCAGTAATTGCTGCAAAAGGAGGATTCTTTGACGAAAGCAAAGTTTGATGTAAAAACAATGTTATTTCAAATACAAATCATTCTAACCTTGTCAATGTCTTGACTCTATTTTCTATTAGTGGTGAAGAAGTGTGACTTTTCATGGAAAACACAAAATGGTTTGGGTGACCCAAAACTTTTGAACGGTAGTGTAGTTAGGGCCTATACTTTTCAATTGGGGTTAGCCCATTTTTACTGTATGTATGCTATTAAAGAGAATGTATAAGCAAATTAATGAAAAATATATGTAATTATACCTCCCTTATGATACCAGTGTATTTGACTTGATCTTTGACAGAACTTTGTATGATTCATTTCTTTTTTCACAGTAGACAGTAATTCCTGTTTAATGTTCAAATGATAATGTCTGAAATAAATCTAATCATAAAATAAAATCTGCCATTTTATTTAATGTGTAGTGGCAACCTAAAGGCCATTTCACACTAAGATCCCATAGTGGGAACTAGTGATGAGCAAACATCCTGATGTTCCGTTCGAATCACAAACACGAACATAAAAAAAATATTGTAATTGGTTTGTGTTTGCCAAACATTCACGAACAAATAACTAACATACAGTAGAAGCGTACGTTTCGGTCTATGCACATGCACACACATTATCAAGTGCAAAGCGTAAATTACGCAGTTGTGTATGTTCGCAAGTTTGAATATGTTCGAAAATGATTGTTATAACCATTCTGATCATCGAAAAAATTGTTCGTGATCAGCAAACACGAACAATTAGCGTCATATTCGTACGAACATGTGAACATTTACAAACATGTTTGCTCATCACTTGTGGAAACGTAGTATACGGCTAAGCCTATATTTCCACAACATCTTTTTTTTTTGCTGTCTTACAGTTGATTTTTTAAATGGCCATGATTTTGGTAGTATTATACAAACTATGGCTATAATTTGCAGAATACTGGCAAAAAGATGGCCCTCCAAATAGGTGACCACATTGTGGGAACATAGCCTCAAGGGTACACCGGAGAAAAAAACTGTTTTCAAATAAACTGGTGCCAAAAAGTTTTAGAGCTATGTAACGTACTTCAATTTAAGAAGCATAATCTTTCAATTACCTATTATCTGCTATATATCTTACAAGAAGTGGTGGATTCTGTCCAGTGTCACACAGTGCTGCTGCTGCTCCCTAAGTCAATGCCAGGAACTGTCCAGAGCACTAGCAAATCCACAAAGAAAACCTCTCCTGCAGTGCCATTCGCCCAAATGGGAACAAGTGTCCTTCTGGATCTCCAAACTACCCAATTCAAATTCCCCACTTTCCCCGGAATATGTGCTCTTATGTGCACCAACCCTCTCTCTCTGTCCGACAAAACGTTCTCTTATTACCCACTTGACGTTTTTGCTGCGTGAATCAGTCTTAAAAATAAGCAGGCAGAACGCAGGTTGGCTTTATACAATTGTTCTGCGTTAAAATACGCAATTGCGTATTTTTGAAGCGTGAAGCTTGTTGTTAGCAAAGCATCAGTTGTTAACAATCTGTGCGAAAAACGCATGTAGCTTCATGCTTCAAAAATACGCAATTGTGTATTTTAACACAGAACAATTGTATAAAGCCAACCTGCGTTTTGCCTGCTTATTTTTAAGACTGATTCACGCAGCAAATACGTCAAGTGGGTTTGTACCCTCAGACAAAAATGTTTATCCCATTCCATTGGAGGTCTACCGACCCCCCATCAATATCTCATTGGATTGAAAGGGTGGAGGATACCCGGAGGCTGGAGGAAATTATTAGTTGGCAGAACTTCTCACATGATGCCTACTTAAAGGTGTGGAATCCTTGGATATCCCTATTAAAACGTAACCAATCCTAAGTAGTATGTTTTATAATATACAATACATATCTGTATATGGATATTTTACTTTTACATTTAATTTTTTGTTCTTTGATATGGTGGGATGCAGGACTCCCTCATTCCCCCCCTTAACTTCCCTCTCTTCTCCTCTGTTTCCTATACAACTTCCCCCTCCCCCCCTTCAATGGTTCTGTTGGTTCCTCCTCCCCTCCCTCCCTCTCACCTAAGTAGAAACAAAGAACAAAAAGAAAGGCAGAGCACCTCATAGAGCAGTACCTCTGGATTGAAATAATGATCTAACACATGTAAAAAATCACTGCTCACCTTTTGGGGTTGTGGAAACAGAGCCACAACACCCAACAGCACATGTAATGATGTGTCCAACACACCTCACAGGGATTGGGGTAGAAGCAGTCTTCACAACAGGTCTAAACCGGGCTCCTTGTGCAAGGACCCGTGGAGTCAGGTAAAACCAAAAGGTGCCAAAAATGACAAAAAATACTAGTATGGTCTGTGCCATGAGCATACTATGTTTGTCCTGAATCTGACGAAGGGGTGCCATAGCCCTGAAACGCGTTATTGTTGGACTGAATAAATCGTATTTTATGTGAACATCGGTTTCTACTACATTGTTTGGTGGTGAGCGCAATCTCCAGGTAATTTTTTTGTCATTTTTGGCACCTTTTGGTTTTACCTCCCTCTCACCTAACACCCTCTCTATATTTTATATCTAGAAAAGACTGATATGACTGTTATGACTCTGTAACTTATATCTACATTATGTATTATAGTATGTACAGTTTTGAACTGAATCTATGATCTATAAAACCCCTCTTTCCCCCCTCTTTTCTCTCTGTATTCCCTAAAGCAGGGGTCCCTAAACTACGGCCCGCGGGCCACATGCGGCCCCCCGAGGCTAATTGTCTGGCCCCCGCCGGACTTCCACACTGCTGCCGTTGTTACCCCCGGGCGGGCCGGGCCCCTCGCACTTTCGGAATCCCTCTGGTCAGTCGCCGGAGGGATCCCCTAGCAGGTGCAGCGACGTCATCACTGCCCCTACCGGAGGATCCCTCAGAGATCGTTTCTAGGTTATATCCGGGGCGGGGGGTCAGTGGTCGCAGGGGGGATTAGGGATGTGCAACGGACCGCAGATCCCGGAGCAGTGTGAGATGTCTGCCCTGCAGCCTGCCTCCTCAGCGCCGCACGGACCACCGACCCCCCGCCCCGGATGTAACCTAGAAATGATCTCTGAGGGATCCTCCGGCAGGGGCAGTGATGACGTTGCTGCACCCGCTGGGGGATCCCTCAGGTGACTGACCAGCTGAAGAGGAGAGAAGAGGCCAGGAGAGATAAAGACAGTATTAGGTGAGTATAATTTTTTTTTGTGTAGCAATGCAGGGGGACATTATAAGTATATGGGGACATTGCAGGGGGACAATATAACTATATGGGGACATTGCAGGGGGACAATATATATGGGGGACATTGCAGGGGGACAATATAACTATATGGGGGACATTATAAGTATATGGGGGACATTGCAGGGGACATTGCAGGGGACAATATAACTATATGGGGGACATTGCAGGGGGACAATATAACTATATGGGGGACATTGCAGGGGGACAATATATAGGGGGGACATTGCAGGGGGACAATATAACTATATGAAGACATTGCAGGGAGACAATATATATGGGGGACATTGCAGGGGGACAATATAACTATATGGGGAACATTGCAGGGGGACAATATATATGGGGGACATTGCAGGAGGACATTATAACTATATGGGGGACATTGCAGGGGGACAATATATATGGGGGACATTGCAGGGGGACAATATATATGGGGACATTGCAGGGGGACAATATAACTATATAGGGACATTGCAGGGGGACATTATTACTCTATGGGGGACATTGCAGGGGGACAATATAACTATATAGGGACAATGCAGGCGGACATTATTACTATATGGGGGACATTATTACTATGTAGAGAGCACAACAGGAAGCATTATAACTATATGAGGGACATTGCAGGGGCACATTATGAGTATATGGAGGACAATGCAGGGGACAAGATTACTATATGGGGGCACAGCAGTGGATCCTACATACAGGGGGTAACCCACATACCTGCTTGAGTGCTGCTTAAGGGGGTGAAGTGGGGGGAGTTGAAAGTGGGGTGAGGGGGCTGGTTGAGGGTGTGAAGGGGGAGTTAGGGGGGGCTGGTTGAGGGTGTGAAGGGGGAGTAAGGGGGCTGGTTGAGGGGGGAGTAAGGGGTTGAGTGGGGGCGAGGGTTGAGGGGTGGAAAGAAAGAGGGATGCTTTTACTTCGGGGGGGGGGGGGGGGGGCATTTTGCACTGGGATTTGATTATAGTTTGTTAAAACTAAATAAATAAAGATTGAAAGAGAAAACCTCTCCTGCTCTGGACAGTTTCTGTATTTGACAGAAGTGGCAGCAGAGAGCACCGTGTAAGACTGAAAAGAATACACAACTCCCCTCAAGTCATTCAGCAGCTGATAAATACTGGAAGGATTTTTTTTAAATAGAGGTAATTTACATATAGGTCTAACTTTTTGGCACCCGTTCATTTGAATGTATTTTCCCTGGAGTAAGGTTACAACTGCTAGCTATGAACGAGTGAGCATTGTTCTTCAAAGCTCGTCAAAGCGGCACTAAGCCGCAAAACTGCGGCCACCCACCTTGTCTCCCCCGCTCCCCCTGCGCACAGCAATAAAAGCCGGATGGTCTGAATACACTGCTGGTGATTGCCTCCTTTTATCCTTTATTCATTGTTCTTAGCAATGAACTCCTTACTCTGTTAGTGATCTCCATGGAGCCCTAGCATCTGGAAACTAAGTAGAGGAGCAGGAAATTTTTACAGAAGTTCCTCTGCTGTAAGCAGCAAAGCTCCATGCATCTCATCTTACTGCCTGGCCTGAGGCAGGAAATATTCCAAACATAGTTTTTCTTTTTTTTTTTTTCAAATGACAGCAGCATGTTATCTGCCAAATGTGTGGTTTACCAAATGTGCTGGTGATTTTGTTGCCAGGAGGTTGTAGATAAATAATGTAGAATATTGAATAAAGACCCCTTTACATGGGACAATTATCAGGTGACTGAGCGAGCATTTGTAGAAATTTTGTAAAAGGGCCAGCGTTTAGTCGACGAACGTGAAAAAGCTGATATTCTACTTGTGCTTATTAACAAGCACTGATCAACAAGTTATTGGTAAGGCTAGGTTCACACAACATTTTTGCAATCAGTTGTTTTCATTTGTTTTTGCAAAAACGGATGGAAAACAAATAGAAAAATGAATGCTATTGTGTGCATCCGTTTTGATCTGTTTTTCTATTGAAAAAAAGGATCAAAACACAACCTTATTTTTGTGTACGTTAAAAAAAGGATAAGTTTTGATCTGTTTTTTCTTTCTTTTATTTTAAATAGAAGTTAATGGAAAAATGGATCAAAACAAATGCACACAAATGCATCCATTTTTTGCAAAAAAAAAAAAAACTGATGAAAAAATGGATTGCAAAAATGTAGTGTGAACCCAGCCTTAGCCATCAACCTCTGCTAGCAGCTGTCTTCTGTTATGGAGGCAATTTTGTATCCCGAAGGTTCGTGAGACAGACAAGAGTAGTCATAAGCAGTATACCACCGTAGACTATGTTCCCAAAATGTTTTTTCTTGTCTGTTTATAATTTTTAAACCATTATTTTGGTTCCAAACTGACATCCGTTATTCTAAGGATTGGCCGCCCGTCAGGGCAATAACAACTGCTGATACATTATTGTAGTTTAGGGTCCATTTACACAGAAAGATTATCTGACAGATTTTCTGCCAAAAATTTGAAGCCAAAGCTCGGAATGGATTTGAAAGGAGGAGAAATCTTAGGCTTTCCTTTATGACCTCTTCTCTATTTATAGTCTGTTTCTGGCTTTGGCTTCAAATCTTGGCAGATAATCTTTCTGTGTGAATGGACCCATAGGTGGACTAATTGGCCTTTGGATGTGTCTTTAATTGAGAAGTCCATTGAATTGATTAGTAAAAACTGAGAAAGGACGGTAAAAAAAGAAAAACTGTGTGTAAACAACTAAAAATTAAGGTCTGCAAAAGACATCTGAAAATAATTGACACGATCATTATTTTGACATCCATGCAGATAACGTTCGTTATTTTATACACTGTGTACTTTGGACGTCCGTTATCCCACTGACTTCAATGCATTGCATTGCAGTGAGTTAAATTGCTGAAATAATGGACATCTTTTTAAATTGAAAAAGTGGCCGCCTTTTCTCTTCTTTTTAACGCTGTGTTAACATAGCCATATAATGAAATTTCACTTCCTTATCCTAAACCATCACCCCCATTTATCCTTCACCAGGAAAGCCACTGAGTAACCCTATACAGAAAAGAAATAGGAGGAAGTGGAGAAAGGGGGTGGGCTCCAATAGGATTTATCTCTATTTATGTTTCTATTTATCTCCATATTGTATTTGTTTTTTATATTATATTGTATTTGGTTTTTCATCCTTATTTTTATCAATATTTTAGGCTGGGTTCACACACAGTATATTTTAGTCAGTATTATGGTCCTCAT
Organism: Dendropsophus ebraccatus; assembly: GCF_027789765.1. Classification (NCBI taxonomy): domain Eukaryota; kingdom Metazoa; phylum Chordata; class Amphibia; order Anura; family Hylidae; genus Dendropsophus; species Dendropsophus ebraccatus. The sequence goes on from NC_091455.1 coordinate 168,783,951, forward strand.
ATTGCAACCAAAACCAGGAGTGGATTGAAAACACAGAAAGGATCTGTTCACACAATGTTGAAATTGAGTGGATGGCCGCCATTTAATGGCAAATATTTGCTGGTATTTTAAAACAAAGGCTGTGATTAATGGCAGTTATTAACCATTAAATGGCGGCCATCCACTCAATTTCAACATTGTGTGAACAGAGACTTTCTGTGTTTTCAATCCACTCCGGGTTGTGGTTGCAAAATACTAACCAAATACTGACTGAAATATACTGTGTGTGAACCCAGCCTTAGGCTATGTTCACACAACGTATATTTTCGTAAAACCACAGATGTTGTAGAACGGCCGCGATTATTACGAAAATATACGTTAGCTTACGCTCCGGTTGGGATCCCTAGCGGCGCCGCGAACAATTGACATGAAAGTTTTCTGCCCACATCAGAACTCTGCGGCTGCAAAGATCATTCCCCTGGTACTGTAGTACCGGCAGGGATGATCTTTTCAGAGACCGGCCGTTCCGTGACCCGGCTGGACAGCATGTGAACATGGCCTTAATCTGTATCTTAATTACTTTCATTGACCACTATGAAAAATTGTACTGCAAATTGCAACATCTATATTTAACTATCTATCTATCTATATATATATATATATATATATATATATATATATATATACATACATAGATCTTATAGCTACGTGAATAGTTGCATTTCCTATTTTTAGGCACAAATAAATCATTTATGCCCAATAGGGCCTTAGGCTTGAATAATGTGAATATTATTTTCTTAAATATGTGACGAGCCATAGCTGTCACTTCTCAGCTAGACGGAATGTAACGGGAATCTATCTGCACACCGTAACACTCTCAAAAATAGGTAAACATTTCAAACCGAGTGGCACATTGAGAGCATCCTGCCGTATACTGCAGCCTCTAATGTAAGTTTAGAAACCTAAAGCTCCTAATGTATATGAAAATTAATCCTGCGTCAGTGCTGTTTTTAGCAAATGAAAACATGATAGATTTTACTAAAGCAGAAGTGACAGATGATCATGTAATTTTGCCCTGATGACAGATAATCTTTAAGCTGTATCAGTATGCATCAATGCTATATATAACACAGCCTGCTGACCATTACGCTTTCACATTTACATCTTTGAGGCGAATAAAATATCTAAATAAGCATACATTTTAGCTTTATAAATTGCAGTTCTGTAATTGAAGGTATATATTTCTATATAATGACATTTCAGTTATTTTTAATTTCATTAGAACACAGTATATTGCTCCCATATAACACACAGACTGTGCTCTGTGCACTACATTATATGCAATGGATCTAGTAGCTTTATGTGAAAATCCTTGCTGCCATAGACTCGGATTTTCATTGGAAGCCAGTGGATTTGCAGCTTTTAGCTCCTTAGACTGGAAGCTCATGGACACAAAAGACATAGACACGTGATGTAGAAATGTGCATACGAGCTCTATGTAATAAATCTTTGTCTTCTACTGAGGATATATTTGTCTTTTTTGTGCAAGTTTCCTTTAAAATAAATCAACCTAATTCATCCAGACTGCAATCATTTTAATACTTCAATGTTCTATTTACCGACGCAACATTAAGAACGGTCAATCTGTTCCAACAATAGCAAAGTTTAATAAAAAAAAGGAGAATCAAGTTATCATTCATAAAATGCTGGAATGCCAAATGTATTGTATTAAAGATGTTGGATTATTTGCTATATAACCTTATTTCTCATTTTGTCATATTAGATGGATTATATCCCATGATCCATGTAATGCTGTTGTGTACGGATGCTACTTTATCCAGTGGCTGCAATTAAATTCTAAAGAACTGGGTCATGTTAGGAAGTGCTGATAAATTACATGGATCCACTTGTGTTTCTTTACAGAGTAGATTTTAAAACAAAGTGCTTTAGGGACCCTACTGACTTTTGAAACAAATTACTGAAGGTTTTATTTTGTGACAATAGGTTTTGCAACTAGAACACTTATTCATTTATGAACATAATACTTTTACATGATACATTTACATCAGGGATGGGGAACCTTCGGTTCTTCAGCTGTTGCAAAACTACAATTTCCACCATGCCTGGACAGCCGAAGGCTGTCCAGGCATGGTGGGAGTTGTAGTTTTGCAACAGCTGGAGGGCCAAAGGTTCCCCATCCCTGATATACATCATGAATCATTGATAGGATTTAAAAAAAAACAACCCTGAAAAAGCAAGTTTTTACCAGTGAATACATTCCTATCAGTCACCACCCAAACCACTATTTTACAAGACTGGCATACTCGTATTCCAGTCTTAAATAAAGCCCCGTCCCCATTTACCCAACTGGATTTACTTGGAGGCACACTGCTCTTAGTAAAGCCAAAGGGACCTGCATATGTTGCACAATGCAGGTGTGGATTTCTGCATTGTTTACCCCTATTTCCAGACATAAACCATGATAGCATGGGCATGGTAAGAAGCCCACACCTGCTCCCCCCTTGCTGTGCCCCACCTGTCCACCCATCAGAACGAGCAGGGTTACGCCTAGCGGATGCCACCGAAATGGCCCAAATCTGCACCTTTTACCACTGTAACGGCTGAAGGAACATTATCTTTTTAAAATTTAATTGCTGTTGAGTGTTCCCGCAATTCAACTAACCATTAACTACAATGTAAAGTATGGCTGCCAGCTGTACTTTACATTGTGTGAACAGCTATTGTTTTTGCTTAACAGCGTCCGGAAGTAATAGACATGTTCATTATTTTAACGTCTGTTCTAAAGGACGGATGTTAATATAACAAAGTGGAAACACAGTAGGCGGCATTGCATTGAATTCAATGCTGGAGCTGCAGCTGCAGAAAAAAACGGACGCTGATTTCATTGCAGTTAGCATCTGTTGTTTTCTAAAAAACTAACATAGTGGGAACATAGCCTAAGAAGACAGTGATGACAATAAAATCATACCAATGAAAAAACCTTTATGTTTAGATTACTAATGGCCATGTCATGCTGTGTAGGAATATAGGTATCTACCTTTTACAGAGCTGGATCAAGAGAGTTGCAAGATGACATAAGAAGTTCATTGGAAAAACTGCAAGGTTACAACTATCTAAAAGAAATAGGTTGAAATGTTCTAAAATATGTTAACATATTATGTTATGTCCCTGCGAATAGTGTGGAGGGAAACTCTTAGCTACTGTATATTTTTATGAGCCTTTTCTTTTTTTTAAGACCAGACACAAGTATGGCAGCTCGGTACTCGGTGCAGTAAGTAGTTGTAATAGTGAGGCAGTGAGGGATGGTGACTAACAGTGAACACTTCCCCATTTTGTGCTCTATGTCATTTGCAAATTGATGGGCCCTGTCCTCCCCCTCCCTGGGTCCCACCTCCTCATGTGTGTCACTATCTTATCACCCTGTAACTCCTTGTTGTAGACATCCACTGTAGCACCCTGCAGAGCTACTCACTTAAGGCCCTATTACATAAAACGATTATCGGCCATTGTGACCGATAATCTACCTGGTGGGATGTCTTCTTTGTTGGCAAGATGCAGCTTCTGGATGCTCATATGAGGAGCATGATGGGGATCTGGGGGTCTGTGCAATGCTGGTAAGGGAACTGGTGAGACTAGGCATAGAAGTATGTGGATATGGTAATACGGAAAACACCAACTTTGTGGGCTACCTTACTCCACCCACCAGCTTGATTGTTTGACTGTTTAAAATATGGTATCTGCATTGTGGAAGGTCTGATCGATATAAGTAAAGCTTATGGGGGTGATTTATCAAACTGGTGTAAAGTAGAATTGTTTTAGTTGCCCCTGGCAACCAGATTACACCTTTCATTTTTCAAAAAATCTGAGATGAATGAAAGGTGGAATCTGATTGGTTGCTAGGGGCAACTAAGACAATTCTACTTTACACCAGTTTGATAAATCTCCCCCTATGAGTTGGTTTAGGTTATCAATATATTTGGTCTCGTCCTTGTACCAACAATGACATGCACTCCATATTGCGATCAGAGCTAGACACCACACAGAGTGTGCCCCTGGGGAACACCATCAACACCATCACTGTCCCTCCTCTTTTTACCTGAGTCAGTCTAGGTGGAGTCGAGGAGCTTGTGAATAGTGGTGAGCGAACATCCCAATGTTTATCAGATTATCAGGTGCAAAGCGTAAATTACGTAGTTGTGCACATCGCGAGATAAACGTTTGCATGTTTGAATTGTTAGTGATAGACGAACATAGCATACGAACATGTCACGAACAAACCACTATCACCATCATTTCAGTTATACCCACTGAGATTCTGGTTACCATAAACACCCTAGTCATGGGCTGCTAACACACACACACACATTATATATATATATATATATATATATATATATATATACATATTTTATTTATTTTTTTCCCCTGTATCTGTAACATTTTATGCAAAGGTAGTTGATAGTAAAACCAGTCCGCTTGATTCATAAACCAAGAAAAAGATTAACGCTTCTTAAATGTTGTTATAGTCTATATACTGCCAGTTGCTTTGTGAACCAATTGATAAATTAAGGCTGAATGGTACGCATGACACATAAAACAAATATATCTAATGCAATGCAATGATTTGCTTTTCTTCATGAATTGCTTCCTCTAGTCATTCATCCTCTTATGTACTTCTAGACATATAAAGCATGTCACTTTGTATTTCAGGCAAATACAATGAAACTTTCTGTATATAAAAATAATCATAGGAGCTGTAATTGCACATTTTTTTGCTTGAAATGCCAATTGACTTGCAGGTTGTTTATTCTCCCCATGGAATATATACATACATATATATATATATATATATATATATATATATATATATATATATAGACTCTGCAATAGTTGCCTTGCTGTTTTCATTAAATTCTGATCAATTTGTCTTGTTGCCTCCATTTCACAAACAATAGTCTGTTGTGTGTTACATATACGAAATGTTCATTTACATCAGGCCTTCACTTTCTCCATAGTTCGTTGAGGAGCTGTGGTGTACAGTGATGGATTAGGTCATAGAAACATAGAAACATAGAAGATTGTCGTCAGAAAAAGACCACTGGGTCCATCTAGTCTGCCCTTTTAGTATTTTCTTTCTTATTAGCTTAGGATAGATGTATGTTAATCCCAGGTGTGTTTAAATTCTGTTATTGTAGATTTACCAACCACCTCGGCTGGAAGTTTGTTCCAGGTATCTACTACTCTTTCAGTAAAATAATATTTTCTCACATTGCTTCTGATCTTTCCCCCAACTAACCTCTCACTGTGTCCTCTTGTTCTTGAGCTCAGTTATTTACTAAAAACACTTCCCTCCTGAACCTTATTTAGTCCCTTAACATACTTAAAGGTTTCAATCATGTCCCCCCTTTCCCTTCTTTCCTCCAGACTATACAGATTCAAATCCTTAAGTCTTTCCTGATATGGTTTATGCCTCACACCCTCCACCATTTTTGTAGCCCGTCTTTGGACCCGCTCTATTTTATCAATGTCCTTTTTTAGATGAGGTCTCCAGAACTGGACACAGTTTTCCAGATGTGGCCTCACCAGAGCTCTATACAGCGGGATCACAATCTCCCTCTTCCTACTGGTTATGCCTCTAGCTATACACCCCAGCATAAGATTTGCTTTCCCCGCCACCTGGTTGAACTGGTGACTTATTTTAAGGCTGTCTGAAATCACTACCCCTAAATCCTTCTCTTCTGATGTCTTTTCCAACACATTACTGCCGATGTGATACTCGGATAGAGGATTCCTCCTCCCCAAGTGCACTATTTTACATTTGAAAACGTTGAACTGCAGTTTCCACTGTTTGGACCACTTATCTAGCAAAGCTAAATCATTTTCCATATTACTGACACCTCCAGGAATATCAACCCTGTTGCACACTTTTGTGTCGTCAGCAAACAGACAAACTTTACCTACCAAACCTTCTCCTATGTCACTTACAAACATATTAAAAAGAATAGGACCCAGAACAGACCCTTGTGGCACACCACTTGTAATCAGTCTCTGCTCGAAATATACACCATTAACAACAACCCTCTGATATCTCTCCTTCAGCCAACCACAAATCCACTGAACTATCCAGGGATTAAGTCCAATTTTCTCCAACTTCTCTAGCAGCTCTTTATGGGGAATAATATCAAAAGCTTTGCTGAAGTCCAGATAGGCGATATCCACAGCACCACCTTCATCCAGCACTTTTGTGGTATAATCAAAGAAATCAATGAGATTAGTCTGACATGATCGGCCCTCAGTAAAGCCATGCTGGTTTGGATCCATCAAATTCATAGGCTTTCCTTATGGTCATAGGCTGTTGTTCGCACTCAGGCCCCACCCCCTCATCACTCCACCAGGCCATGTTTGAAGACATCACCAATCTTCAGCTCTATCAAGTTCAGTTCTAATTAAACATTATGTCCTTGTTCTACCTGTATGAAATAAACTGACAACTGCCTGTTACTATTGTTCTTGTTGAAGGGCTATGTTTGTGCACAGCTTGACAGTGTCCAATCATTGCTGACAGTATCAGTCCATGTAGGAGCACATCCAGCTGATAAGGGGAATGGTAGCAATTGTCAATTAGGCCTGGGCTACACAAAGACTTTTTATATACAAGTATTAACTAAAGCAGACATGTCAAAATAACAACTCCTCGATAAATCTAGTAACTCAACTAGCTTTGCTGATGGGAGTATTTCTATTTCCTTCTCTTCTCTAGGATAAATAAAAAAATAAAAAAATAAAAAAAGTTACTAAAGATGGGAAATAGACCCAAGTAATACTGACTCTAATCAATGGATTAGAAACCCCTTGCAGGGAAATCGTCACATGACCTCTTTCCTTACACACATTCACACCCACACAAACACACGATTGTTTGCAAGAGCAAGGTCAAACACAAGCAATCATTATAGGGGTATAACAGGTTAGAGGTGGCACCTTTATAAAAACTTATACTAAGGCAAAAGTGAACCCTGGGTAGAATTAGTTGGCCTTGATGATCTCATCAGAAGCAGCCCTAGAATAATCAATATATTGCATAGAAAAAGAGTACAGCATCGGGAAGAAAAAGAAAACACTATTGTGTTGCAGAAAAATGTGTTTTTCTTCAGTGTACTTAGTACTTTAAGGCTGTACTGCCGGTTTCCACAGCTAGTTCTGGTAGTTTGGAGTCACTAAGTGTCATAGTTCTCCCTATCTTGCCTAATAAATTGTATTCTCAATCTGTTTAGTTTAAACATTACTTGTTTGATTCCCATTTCACAGGTAAATCAGAGTTTAACAATTCCATTATTGTATTTCAAAACTAAAGACAATCTATTAACATTGGCCATCAGAAAAATAAAATCACTGGTCTTGCCAGCTATAAGCCTAGATACCTGTATTTTATACATGAAATAATGAGAAGATATCCATTTTTCTTAATTCATCTTTTCCAAAAATAGAAAGATCAAATTAACATAAAAAACTAAATAAGGAGCTACCACACTTTATTAGCAATGCTGGGGAGGGGGTGGGTAAAAACAATTACATCCTCTTACCAACCTAGCTCCAGTGCTGATGTCTGCATTCTGCTGCTCCAGTCCTCGGTGTCCAGCCACTTCTGAGACTGGACATGGCATGGCCACTTAGCCAGTCAACGGCTGGAGCAGTGTCCCACTTCTGCCACTGACTGACTGAGTGGGCCTGCAACGTCAATTCTCAGAACCACGGAAGTGGACAGACAATTGGGACTGGAGCAGCAGAATGTAAGTGGCCGCGCTGGAGCCAGTGCGGAAAGTTGATGTAATTGTTTTCAACCACCCCATCCCCTTGGGCTTCTTAAGGTTCTTAGAGTGTGAACTATAACAAAACAAGTCAGCAGTGTTGGCAACTTGGCATTTATTGTCAGTCTTTCTATGTTGGGGTTTTTAGCTTTTCTTGCTTTTGGTTTAATTTTGCCTGTGCAGGGGAAAAAGCAGTTGGACCACCACCATACATTGATGAGGATGACATATCCTAAACATTTGCTGTATCATGTTAAGAGCTGGGAATACCTTTATAAGTTAATGTAAGTTAACGAGTAGATATTTTTTTTACAAGATTCCAATGTTCAGATTAAAGTAATGGTAACATATTCCAAGTTAAAGAAATTGTAGTAGTATATTTTAAAAATAACCATAAAAATAAAAAGTACACAAATGTGTTTAAATATTCATAAATAAAATGTATCACAGAAGGTAGATAAGTAAAAAGGCGGCACTCACCAATACGCTTGAATGGTCATTTATTGTAGATGCAATCACTGATCAACATTTGAGGGAGACAAATGGATGGCAGGAAGGTTCCACAGACGATGGCCCATTTGGCACAACTTTCGCTTTTATTAGCATGATAGGAGTGCTACCAGGCGGGTAGAAGTGCAAGTTGCACAAAATTGGCCGTCACCTGTGGAACGCCCCTGGAAACTGTTTGTCTCCCAAAAATGTCGATCGGTGATTGTATCTACAATAAATGACCATTCAAGCGTATTGGTGAGTGCCGCCTGTTCACTTATCTCCCTTCTATGACTGACGCTTTCTTGAGGATGAGCACCGCATTGGTCAAACAATCTATGTCCCGCTGGGCTGGCTACATTTGCAGTCATTACATGCAATACTAATTGGCAGCAGATGATGGCAAATATTGCAATAAGAAAAATGTAATTATTTCCAATAAAGCCAAAATAAAAGGAATGTAAACTTCTTTTTTTATTTGTGTTTACTGTCTTAGAAAATAAGTAAATTGAGACTTGCATTATTTTGTATATCAAAATGATAATTACACATATTCCATTGTGAGCTGTACAACTTCAAACAGTATACTGTGTATTATGTTTACCAACTATAATACATTCTTATATATTTCTTACCATACTGTGTGAAGAACGCTAAAACATTAAAATACTTAGGATGAAAGAGTGCTTATAATAATCAGAGTTCTACTAAACTAATAAATACACAGTTTGCTTATTCGTTTGGAAGATTACCCCAGTGACTGTTTACTTCTAGTGCCAATTTTCAACTCATTAGACATCAGCAAACAGACTATACCCCACAGAAATAATTCCACATATTTACTTTACTTTTTTTTTTTTTTAGATAACTTTAGCAACCATCAGCATAACAAACATTTTAGCAAGGTCTTCCCAATTAAAAATATATCACTTACTATGTAATGTTTTCTGCATATATAAATAAATATACCAAGCTGAGATTTATTAAATGTTGTTTATGAGAATTTTTTTCTATCAAAATGTAAATATTTAGATTAAAAAAAAAAAAAAAAAAGAACACCTAAAAAACATATTATAATTTTGGATAACGCTTGAGTTTACACGGAAAAAACAAAGTGGTTAAAATGTTATTAAAGGCAAATAAAAGTTACAGATAAATGCATAAGCTATCTACATATATTTGAAAGAAAACATTTTAGCAATAATTATTTTCTCTTGCATCTCATGAATCATTTATGTATTATTACTATGTGGTTGTACAGCATTTTGTATAATTATTTTAGCTGAATACATTTAATCTTTTAAAGGGAATTTGTCAGCAGAAAAATTGCTATAAAACTGCTAAAACAGTAATGATAGCTGTATATTGCCCCCGCCCCCACCCCAGCTTGTACATTCAGAAAAAAAACTTTGATTGCGGGTGTGAAGAGTCAAAGAGGCGTGGCTAAAGTGACCTGGGCTGCAACACCTTTCGCAGCCCCTACAACAACTGCCCTCTCCAGGCCTTCATCTGTGATTGTCAGACAGGGGTCTTAGAGATCTAGTGCCAAAATCTAGTACCATGCCGTTCATTTTCATTACAAAATACAGTATGGGCTCACTCATGGACAGCATTAGAAACTGTAAGAGGATGTGCAGCCATGCCTTTTTTTACTCTGCCATGGCAATCTAAGTTTGTTTTTTGGGTATACAATCCATGAAGGACCATTATAAAGATATCATTACTGACCGTGCATCAATCACTATGAAACCACATTGGCAGTTTTGTAGTGATTTTTCTGGTGATAGATTAACTTCAAATGAATCTATCCTGCATAAAGGGAAAAAATACCACTGCAGAACAACATGCAGAGCGTGTCACATGGTGATATTATTATTTATAAAAAAATATGATATCTGATAGTAGATAAGTGCTCAAATTGGGTGGTTGTTAAGAGCCACAACCAACAGTATGCACTTTGTAGAAACAATCCTCATTATTAGTTACTGGCCCAGCGATTGATAAGAGATATCAGTTTGCAGAAATCACACAAAAAGTTTTGGGTGTGTATGGCGTGAGCCAAAGAAAAAAATTTACATTTTCCTACAATGTTACCAGTATTTTGGGTTAAAATCAAAAAAGGTCTCCACTCAGCCAATTACTGACAGACTGAGATGGGACAGCACCGCGGCCAGAGATTGACTCGAGAGCAGGGACGTATTTCCCTAAATGTTATTTTATGTTTTAAAATATTTCTAACCCCCGCTGCCATATTCACCGGACCACAGGTGCCTAGTCCGCGCCCAGGAAGGGGGTCGTCGTGGGGGCAGGGGTGCAGCTTCCGGCACAGACAGCCTATATCACAGGCCGGAAGCTCACAGCCGCAGCCCCGCGGTGCCTGAACTTCTCGGGGGGCAGCAGCTGTGAGCTTCCGGCCTGTGATATAGGCTTTCTGTGCCTGAAGCTTACCCCAGACCCAAAGCTGCATTTGGAGGTGACCTGCCCAGCCTGCCTCTTTCCCCGGCTGCTCCCCGTCCGCTCCCTCTTCCCCCCAGCTTCTCCCCCTGCACCCCCCAGCTTCTCCCCCTGCATGCCCCAGCCTCTCCCCTTGCACCCCCCCATCTTCTCACCCTGCACCCCCAGCCTCTCCCCCTGCACCCAAGCCTCTCCTCCTGCACCCCAGCCTTTTCCCTTGCACCTCCCATCTTCTCTTTTGCCCCCATCTGCTCTCCCCATGCCCCCAGCTTCTCCACGTCACTCTAGTTTCTCCCCCTGCCCCTGTCACCCCAGCTGCTCCTCCTGCCCCCCCATCTTCTCCCTCTGCCCCCCATCTGCTCCCCCTGCCTGTCACCCAGCTGCCCCCATCTTCTCCCTGCCACCCTAGCTGCCCCCCACTGCTGCCCCTGCCCCCATCTGCTCCCCTTGTCTGTCACTCCAGCTGTCCCCCAGCTGCTCCCCCTGCCGCCCATCTTCTTCCCTGAACCCCCCAGCTTCTCCCCTGCCTCCCAGCTTCCCCCTGCCCCCCAGCTTCTCCCCTGCCCCCCCCCAGCTTCTCTCCTGCCAGCTCAGCTACTTCCCTGTCACTCCAGCTGCTCCCCCTGCCCCTGTCACCCCAGCTTCTCCCCCTGCCCCCAGCTGCTCCCCCTGCCACCCCAGCTTCTCCCCTGCCCCCCAGTTTCTCCACTGCCACCCCATCTGCTCTCCCTGCCCCTGTCACCCCCAGCTGCCCCCATCTTCTCCCTGCCACCCTAGCTGCCCCCCTGCTCCCCCTGCCTGTCACCCCAGCTGCTCATCCTTTCCCCCATCTACTCCCGCTGTCACCCCAGCTGCTCCCCCTGCCACCCCAGCTGCTTCCCCTGCTCCCCATCTGATTCCTCTGCTCTGTTCTGGGGTCACTTCCCTGCACTGAGCCCCCACAGATCTATGTACAGTATTCTGATCTCCCACAAAGCCTCCAGTGTATAATGCACCTAGGACCCAACTACTACAACAGCTGCAGGCACTACAACTCCCAGCATTTCCTGACAGTCTGCAGCCCTCAGGATATGCTGGTAGTGGTAGTAAAGTAGTACAATACGCTGTAGACAGATGTATTGCTGGAGCTTAAGGGCTGATGGTTGTCACCCACAGATTGCAGCCACCAGGAGCCTCTGCACACAGTGATTTATTAAAGGGTTGTCGTCTCAGAAACCAGGCATACCCTGAGAGCTGTATAAATGTAAGGATTTGTCACAGATACAGATGAATCCAGGAAAGGAGCAGGTCAGCATGTCGTGTCTGACTGGTTCTATATTGGTGGGCCCCAAGGATCATTTCCCCGGTGGGCCTCAGGTACCCCAGTCCGACAATGGACAGAAGCGGTCCCCAAATTAAGATGTCCCTGGCCTCCTTCCTTCCTCAATTACATCTGTTTGATGAGAACAGCAGGCATAAAACAGAGCGGCACCAGGGTGCCAGGGTATGTACCATGCATGTAACCTGCCAGTGCCGAGAGGAAGGGGGCGCCTCAGCATGCAAAGTGCCTAGGGCAGCATGAACTCTAAATACAGGCCTGCTCGAGAGTGATAGCTTGCTTAGCTAATTACTGGCCCAGCAGTTTCCCCTGTGCTTTCCCTTAGTCAGTGATTGCCTGAGGCACAGAAGAGAAAACCAGGAGACTGCGGACAGGCAGATAAACTTTTTTTCAGAGGCAATTTAGCAAAAATTTGCTTCGCTGGATCCACTTTGCTTATCTATACTTAAAATGCTATGTTTGAAAGAGGTAAACTCATTAATTCACCATATGCCTGCTTTGTTTTGATATCCTGTTACCCTTAGTTCTACTAAGTTGGGTCATTAATACTCTTTTAAATTGCAGTGTCCTGATTTGTCCCAATAGTATTGTCAATTGTTTTTCACTTTACATCCAAACAAGGGGAATTGTGGGAAACTGTATGCACTGTTGCATCACAACAGTAGGGTCATAGTTTTGAGAGGAAACAGAAAGTGATCAGATACATAGGGGAGAAAAATAGTGCAGTGATGTCATAGAGATATGTCAAAAGTTTTGATCGGTCCAGGTCTGAGTGTTCAGACTCGTACCGTTTGGGAGAGCAAGCCCGCAAAAGACCGCACTAAGCGTGGTCTTCTCCCGTCTCTGTGTCACGTGATCAGTTGGGCTCATAATGTATTTCTTTGGAGCCCGACTGATTATGCTGACACAGAGCGGGAAGCAGAGGCGCTGCAGCACATTCCTTTCCCCACTCATTTTAATGATTTGTAAGGGTCTGAACATTTAGACCCTGACAAATCAAAACTTTTTGCATGTCTCTATGATGTGTTAAAAGTTTTCTATGATAGCAGTGACACTTTAATAAAAAACACAAATTTGTACTTCTTTACATATATCTCTTGATTTTACCATTTTAAACATTCAAATCTTAACTATATCAATGCTAATGACTCCTAATGAGGATTTACAAAAATTTCCAAGGATACATTTATGAATTTGAGGCAGATAATTGCATAAATGTTAAAGATACATTTTGTATAAAGAACATATTTACAATGAAACAATTCACAAACCACAATTTTACATGTAACAAGTCACTGACAAGCCGTTACCAGGTCTCTGCATGTGGAAAATGGGATTTGCACCCATAATGTATCGGACAAAGGTGATCAATACCCCCGTATGTGAGGAAGACTTTGGGAACTGTCTGCGTAAATTGCAATTACTCTAGTACAAAGGGAGTCCATGTTGTTTTTTATTAGCAAAATGACTCGCCTCCTTCCTGCCCATTTAGCGGCGGTAGGACTTTGACAAAAGTGTGTGCCTTTCACAGTACTACACTAGTTGCAGGCCTTGATAGTTGGCCCCTAAAATTTGTACTATTCACCTGTACTGCCTATTACACCTTCATATTGTTGTGGGAAGCTCAGTGCTTATCAACCTTTTCTCTACTGATGCTTTTCCCAACAGAACTAACGGGCTTCACCATTCAGAGCAAAAGGGTACCTGACCCTTACTCTTGTCTGTGCTTGAATTGAGAATATTGCTCAGTGTACCTTTCATAAAGACAAAAAAATATATAGAATAATATAATATATAAAATAAATCAATAATGTTTCTAAACCCAAAAGTTTGATATGCAATGAAATGATGGGTTATTTCAGAAAAACGTCACCTATTCCCAGTAAATTTGTGCCGCCTGGAAGTGGTGAGGTGCTTATTTTTGCCACACTCATTGGTTCATGCACTCTGAGCCTGACTCAAAGTTAACATTGTGCACCATAGCAAATATCAGGGAAAAGGCACACATTTTTTGCACAAACCTGGGGGGTGCATGGGGGCGGGGCTTTATTTGATACGTATGGTATATTGGTTTAGATAAATGACCCCTAAAGGCTTCACTGAGTAGAAAGCATACAGCATATGCCTCTTGCTCGGTACATAGTTTCCATGGTGTCATTTTGACAGGAGTCCCTGATTCTCTACAGAAGGCAGTAAATGTATTATGCATCACTACCTACTGTCTGGTTTAAAAAGGTAAGTGGAGAGGTTATACAGGGAAACTAAACACATCCCAAACTGCTTACATGGATTCATAGCTACAGTATGTAAGTAGGGAAATTATCCATATTTTATCATGACTGATATACTTTTAACAGTAGTTGTTCGAGGCTGCAATCACCTAAAACAAATGCTTTTTATTGCCACTCTGAAGTGTCATAGAGGCGTGGCCAGGACTCTTTAATGCACATCAGTGTCCTGGCCACTCAAAAACTTTTCTATTTTCCATTTAACACCATGCAGCCACTGGATCGGGAACTCTGATCCTGTGCCAGCGGGTATAGAGCGACTCTAAATCAGCCATCTCATACAAAACTAATTTAATGGCCAATTTGAGTGAAACCTTCCAAAATGAATATTGGAAAACAGGCTTTTTATTAGTAATAAATGTATAATTGTTGGACTCAATCATATCCCACCATCGCCACAATGACTGTTTGACATTTTGTAATTCTTTTTTGTGTATTGTACTCACTTAGCCACAGTTTGGCCTCCTTCAGCCACAGTCTTGAATATTCTTCATCTGAGCTTTGCTATTAATTCCAAGAAACCTCAGAGAAGCTGAAGCACCTCTATCTGCTGTATCGACAGTGTATTTATGCTCCCATCTATAACTCCTAAAAAAGCTAAAAGCCCATAAGCAAATAGACAAGGAGACTGAACTGCTATTATGACTGTGCAACAGGATGTGTCTAAAGGTCAGCTGTAACTGTGATATAGGTTTCTGCTCTACATGTAAAGAACCTATGCAAAACAGTCCATGTAGTGTATCGTCATACAGGAAGTCCTAACAAGATTTTCTGAAAGATGGCCACATGACCCAATTGAAAAATATTTCTATGGAGTTTCTGGGAGAAATGAATATTGGAATAAGGTAATAATAGTTGAATGATATGAATTGGGTAACTACTTACATTATGATTTTTTTTTTATTAGAGTGCTCCTTTAAATAAACTATTATTGACTTTTATTTAGATTTTTATTATAAGTTGAGCTTGGAGTATATTATTACAAGCCATTATTTCTATCCAATTTACTCATGTATTAGCAGTGGTCCCAGGAAGCAGGAACAGTTGGAGAAGATATTTAAAACGGAATAATTAAACCACCGGTGAATAACCTTTGGTCTAAAGACTATAGCAGTCAAAGCATGAGACACTAATGAGTAGCTAGCGAAATATGGTCAAATAAAATGTGATGTGCTTCAAATTAACAATCAATTAGAAACTCTAGCAGGGAAGAAAATGGTCAAAGCTGCTGTAAGATTGGGAAATGCTATTCCTCATTAGAAAGAAACAGTTATTATAGATAAAAATTTATGAGTGGACAGTCAAACTACATATAGTGAAATGGCAATTTCCTCATATAATTGGTATTTTAACTTTTCAGTGATCAATGCTTTTGACAGCAATCTGTGTTGGTTACAGACTGGTAACAATGGAGCACTTGGGGCAATGATAGAAAATGGAATGGAATAGGAAAAGAGAGCTTTAACTAAGTACGGAAAAAAATCCTGATGCCAGATTTCTATCTCTTCTATCAATTTATCTATATTATGATTTGTGACTTCTCATTCTATAATATCTATAAAGGCTTAGGTTCCTATTACACGGGCCGATGGGGGCCTGATCATAACTGTAAACGAGCGCGATCTTCTAGATTGGCGCTCAATTACTGGGCCTATTACACAGCCCGATAATTGTTTAACAAGGGCTGCATGGACATAGTTACCGATGTCCTTGCAGCCCTTGCTTAAATTGTATATATTACCTATCCACGCTCCAGGGGTCCTCTTGTTGTCTTCTTCTCCCCGGGACCCGCATGCTAGAGCTTCAGAGTGGCCTTTCTCAGCTGACAGGCCGCTCAGCCAATAACTGGCCGCGGCGACCCCGGCGAGTGATTGGCTGAGCGGCCTGTCAGCTCAGCAAGGCCGCTCCGAGACTGCAGCGTGCGGGACCCGGGAAAAAGCAGACCACAGGATGGGCCCTGGAGCATGGATAGGTAATGTATACACTTTGCAAATCGTAAGTTGCCGGCCGGGCATCGCTATTAGACGTAGTGATGCACGGTCAGCGCCCGACGATTATAGGTCCAAACCTTAATCAACAATCAGCCGATGATCGTTGTCATTGGCTGATTGTTGTGTTTTTACACAGAGCGATAATCGGATGGATAGGGCCGATTCGGCCGATTATCGTTCCGTGTAAAAAGGCCCTTAGACATTTACTGGTTGTGTTCAATATAGGTATAGGTATACACTGCCTTGTACTTATTTGTGTAGTTTTTGCTGCATTAGAGAAGGGCCCCTCCCAGCACTCACTTACTTTTAAAGTGAATGTACCAGCTGGTACATTGCTTTGTTTTTTTTTTTACATAAATGTATTGGCACCGGAGAGCAGGGTCCTTTTTTTAAACCACTGTCCATTTCTTGCACCCAGTACCAGTATATTCCCAACCACCAGCTCAACATGAAGCACTGAGGGCGGGCCCGTCGGCCCCCAGTGTGATGAAACCTCCTCCCCTCTGTTACATGGCTGTTACATTTATTTTAATGGAGTCGCATAACAGAGGAGAGGGGAGATCATTACACTTTATGCTGGCCTGCCCCCAGTGCTTCATGCTGGACCGGATCCCGGGAATAGACTGGTACCATTGGCGGGAAAACGGGCGTCTGCTCAAAACAAGGACTGAGCCACCAGAATCCCCACAATGGTGCTGATCCATTCATGTAAAAAAAACAATAAAAAACATGCCATTAACCTGCTGGTACATTCACTTTAAGTACTTTTAAGCCTCTTGTTTTGCTAGTTCTTTAGCCCAGGACCTGCTGTATGGGAAGAAGAAACACTGATAGTGAATCCACAGGCTTTACCATTGTCTGTGGAAGGATTCTCTCTGCCTACCTGTACATTATATTTATAATGTGCTGGTATATGCCGGGGATATCTCTATGTCAATATATTATATAAAGAAAAAAAAGAGCTGGAAATGCAAAGGAGAAGTTATTTCTTATGGACTTATCAGTCTCTGAGTAGCAGCTGAATGTAGGAAACAAATGAACAATAAAAAATATTTGGTGCAAAGGTGTTGAAAGTCTTTAAAATTTAGTACACAATTGCTGACATTTAATCCTAGCACATATGTTTGTATGGGACAAATGTATAATGTGTGTGTGTGTGTCTGTGTGTGTGTGTGTGTGTCTGTATGTCTGTATGTCTGTGTGTATGTGTGTGTGTTTTATTGTCTGTGTGTATGTGTGTCCGTGTGTGTGTGTGTTATTGTCTGTGTGTATGTGTGTCCGTGTGTATGTGTGTGTCTTTCCCTTTAAGAGCAATCCCTCAACTATTAAAAACTTAATTATATGTAAAATAGAAGGAGCTGCTGGGTTTTATTAGGGACAGTGATTAAATATAGCTGTAGCGTTCCTTACACTCTGAATTATTAATGAATCCTTCACTGTGCAATGAAAAAATAATGTTGTAAACATGCGATGTACAGTACCTGTTCCAGCCATGAGTGACAGGGCTGACAGCATTCACATGCTTCTCTCTTACAGATAATGTATATTTCCCTGCTGAAAATAAATCATTCTGCAAATAACCATTCATGTATCTTTTACTGAATGAATTCTTTTCTTTTTAGGGATGTGTTAACTGGACAAGTTACCAGTCGATCAGCTATTGGCATGATGCAGATATACTTTAGTCATTGAGTGAACAGGCAATACACTAACTTACTCTTCCTTAAAGGTATAGTTCAGCAAAAAAAATAATAAATTATTTCAGTTGGCGTCAGAAAGTGTCAGAGATTTGTAATTTACTTCTATTAAAAAAATCTCAGGTTTTTCTGTACTTATCAGCTACTGTATGTCCTGCAGGAAGAGGTGTATTCTTTCTAGTCTGACGCAGTGATCTCTGCTGCCACTTCTGTCTGTGACAGGAACTGTCCAGAGCAGTAGCAAATCCCTCTCCTGCCTTCCAGACTGGAAAGAATGCACCACTTCCTGCAGGACATACAGCAGCTGATAGGCGAGAGTTGTTTTCATAGAAATAAATTCCAAATCTCTGACACGTTTCGGCACCAAATGATTTAAAAGAAAACTTTTTTTGCTGAAGTTTGCTTTTTTGCTGCACTCATCTTTATGATCAGGGCTGAGCTGATGAATAATCAGTAGATGCTATGTGCGTCACATTTAGGCTACAAACTGATTTCTCGCTGCGAATTCACAGTTGCAGATCCCTGGCTTGTAGTATGTATGGAAGACATACTCAGGATAGACATCTGTTAACCCCCCACCAGCCGGAGCATATACATTACCTGCTCCGTACCGCTCAGGCAATCAGTGCGCTGCCCGGCTGCTCCCAAGCCAGACACCCTTAAAGGAAACCAATCAACACAACTGTGCTGATATGGTTCCCAGCAGCACAGTATGGATCTACTGTGCTGCTCACAGAGAATACCAGCCACGGCTACAGCGGTAGCTTTACATCAGTGAAAAAGATGTTTAATTATGCTTTGTGAGGCTGGGTGAAAGGCAACATTTAGTCACCTGGGTGGGGAGCTACCAGTGACTAGTCATTGCTCCCTGCCTGTCAGCACACAGTGCAGGGAAGATTGATGGGCATAGAGACCCGTTGGGGGTGAGGGGTGGGCGTTATATTTATCTAATACTACGCTGTATTGATAGGGATAGAGTGCATAGTATGAAGCTATTGAGAAAGGTTACTTAGTATTGTAGGAAAATAGCTACAGTATGAATTGATCTAGTAATTATGTACTGTATAAATATATTACAGGTTAGTACAGAAAGAGTGCTATTGGGAGCTGATTAGGCATAGATCCAGATTATAGAAGTCAACCACACACCAATCTGTTTTATTTTTTATTTCATCAGCCTTACATACTACATTACTCTGTTACTGATCCACCAGCCTTAGGGCCCCTAAATGTCTACCTATACAGGCTTATGGTATAGATCTCATTACAAGGATTCCTTGTGATGTTCACAAAGGGAACCCCCTTGTTTTCCCTATTATATGCTCTGGTCAGCTTTGATCACATCATATAACATATTAAAACTGAGGATCAGAGGTTTCTCTGATCTCTGCCATTTGAGCAGGGCTTCTGCCATGTATACAGTCTGTCCTCTGTCAATTACCAGACTACAGAAAGTTGTTAGACAGCACCTAGCTACTAATCTGCAGGGAAGCATCAGGGAGTATATTGAGTATATTATTGACGTGATCTTTAGGATGAACAATTTTAGATATTATATTGTAGAAATGATACCAAAGCAACTTCCCAGCATAGTCTAAAAGGGATACTAAAATGGAGCTTCATTTCAGTTGCCTTTTTTTTTTTTATAGAACTTTGTTCACTAAAATATCCTAACTTGGGCTTTAGTAGTTTAATTGGTCTGGGAAGATAAGCTCATCATTATTGGTTCAGAGGACCAGAGTGCAGAACTGCCATAGAACTCCAGATATACTGTAATTATTGAACTGGAGAGAACTTTCAGCAAGTTCAGAATCAAATTACATAATTAGTAAAAATATTTAAAGGAAAAGAATTGTGAATGTAATTATAATAAATCTCATCTATATATATATATATATATATATATATATATATATATATACACTGTATATGCTAAGGCCACAGTGTCATGTCCTGAAGAGGTAGGAGAATTGTATTAGTCGTAGGTATGTTTCCACCATCACTATAATTACCATGTTCTGTTGTTAGTCATGTAATGACCTGTGCTATAGGCCACAATATTATTGTAATTGTGTACTCAACATACAAGATATTGAGGAAATAATACTGCTGACCTTTTATATCTGTGGACAGTAAATATTCCTATCACAAAATAGTAAATATAATTAGTTTCATAAAAGAAATTAAATGTATGGTTTAAATAAAAAATATATAAATGTATCAATTGTGCCAACATAGCCTATGTTCGCACAACATCTTTTTTGGACGTTTTGTGACCACATTTTTTATTTATTTAGGATAGCCTTCATTTTGGCGGTTTATGCAAATAATGGATATAATTTGGATAAAATGTCTGCATTTTGGCCCCAAAATTACAGCTAACATAAAATCGGCTATGAAATGGCCAAAAAAAAGATGTTGTGTGAACATAGCCATATAGAGAGGTCAATGCTACATAGCTACACTGTTGTCATAGGGAGGAGGATCAGTCTATACAGTCATACTATTGTTAAAATGAGTAGACAGACTGCTTATATATAGTCTACTGCATATCAGAAGCAAGGAAGCATAATTTAAATGGCCACTGTCATTAGAAAAAACATTTCACATGTCACAGAGACATGCAAAAAGCTTTGATTGGGGGTCTATGTGTTCAGACTGCGACCGATCATGAGAAAGAGTTGGGAGAAGTCCACACAGCGAGTTTTCACTCTCTTATCTGTGTCCTTTTTTTCAACCTGATTACATTATGTGGCTGTCCAGGTCACAGTCGGGAGATGGGAAGGAAAGCGCTGCACACTGACTTCTCCCGCTTCATTCTCATGATTGGTCACAGACTGACCCCAACTCAACAAAACCTATAACATGTCATATCTCACTCAGTGATTGGCTGTCACTTCTGAGACAAGAGTGACAGCCCACTCTGCCAATTACTGCCTGCGGCACTTTCCTGACTCGATCAGTGAATGGGCTTTTGGTGTCTGTGAGGGACATTGGAAATGTCTGCAATCATTTAGCTTTTTTAGTGCGGTTCAAGGTTCGGCTTGGAAAAACTCGAACTTTACTTCAAAATTCTGCAAAATTACCAAAACTTTTAAAAGGCTCACTCATCTCTAATAAGAAGTGACTGTTAATGATAAGCTATTAAAGTGTCACTTTTTGCAGAAATCAATAGTACAGGCGATTTTAAGAAACTTTGTAATTGGGTTTATTAGGCGAAAAATAAATTTTTATCATGAAAAAGCAGTATGAAGCTCTCCCCCCTGTCTTCATGGTTTTCCTATGGGGAAAGGAGGCATCAAAACAGGACAACAAAGTGTTAATTTACAGCAACATCACAGGCTCTCTCCTCTGACAGTCACCACGGACCTCTCTGACCTCTGAATAGCACTCTGAATAGCTCCTCCCCCCCCTCCCCCGAGTAATCCTTTGCTCTCTGTTTTCTGCTGCCGACTAGAGATGAGCGAACCGGGTTCGGGTTCGAGTCCGTCCGAACCCGAACGTTCAGCATTTGATTAGCGACGGCTGCTGAATTTGGATAAAGCTCTAAGGTTGTCTGGAAAACATGAATACAGCCAATGACTATATCCATGTTTTCCACATAGCCTTAGGGCTTTACCCAACTTCAGCAGCCACCGCTAATCAAATGCCGAAAGTTCGGGTTCGGATCGACTCGAGCATGCTCCAGGTTCGCTCATCTCTACAGCCGACATTTCTCCTCCGTCTCTCCTTCCCCCTCCTCTCTCCATAGCTCAAACAGGATCCAAATGATAAAAAAGCAGTCAAGATTTTCTGATTCTGAGCAGTGAATGACAGAAAGGAGAGGAGGGGGCTTTTAATGCAGATAATGGCATATTTGCCTAATAAACCCAATTACAAAGTTTCTTAAAATTGCCTGGACTATTGATTTCTGCAAAAAAAATAAATAAATAAATTAACGACAGTATTTAAGGTATTTGTTCAGACCTGACTTACTGGAGTTCATTCTATCCCCCCTTCTATCTCTCTCTACTGTATGTATGTATATATATATATATATATATATATATATATATATATATCTATATATCTTGCCACTATTAATGTCCAAATCGCTGTGGTGTATATTCTGTAACAGCAATGTAAATTTTTTATAGACCATGCTGGGAAAATTAGAATTTCATGAATGCCCAATGAAATTTATTTATAAATTAGCACAAATAAATTGTTGTGGAACACATTGCATTAATACGTATAACCAAGGGAAGGACTGTTATAAAACATACAAGTAGTTGTGTAGTTATAATTACCTGACAAAAATGCTCTAATTACATCTGACAGTTTTAATCAGGTTTGTTCCATTGAAGTCAAAAAAGAAAAATGACAGTAATATTTCAAAGCATGACACTGTAGGCTAAGCGACACAAAATATTCCCCACAATATATGTAGTCTTTGCTAAAGGAACAGACAGTGTTTAGCCTCTGCACCATATTTAAAAAAAAAAAAGACTAAACAAGGCCTGGAAACCAAAAAGATGAAAGCTAAATACACCATAAGGCTATGGTCACACTAAGTAAGAACAATGGCAGTTTCTTGACATGGCCATGTCAAACAACGGCCACTGTCTTACATGTTCACCTGACTGATACTGCGGTATCGGCCAGTTGAACATCATTTTATTTTAATTGGAATGTGGCCACCTTTGGGTGTGCCCACAATCCAGTTAACTATTGATCACAGTGTAAAGTATAGCCAGCCTGCATTAAAAACGGTGGTTCAAAGAACGGCCATTGTTAATGAAGTTAATGCATTGGGTGAACGTACCCTGAGGCTATGTTTACACTATGTATTTTTTATGACAAGAATGGGCGTTGTTGACGATTAAAACAACAGACAATCTTGTCATACAAAAACATAACTGAAATCAATTAAAACAACGGCTGTTGTTCACACACAGTATTGAACAACAACCATTGTTCAACATGGCCGTGGAAATGTCAATTATTTCCGGCTGGTGTTTCCAAACACAGTGTGGCTGTCTTGCGGCTGTAGTGTGACTGAGAATCAATGGTTAATTGATTCTCAGTCACACCCATACGGCGGCCGGATCGCAATGATATTAAAATAATCTTCATTCATCCGATAATGCAGTATCGGCACGGCATTGACACTGCAAACAGTTGTTGTTTTACATTGTGTAAACATAGCCTGAGGGTAGTCTTAGGCTATATTCACTCAACCTTTTATCAGCTGTGTTTAAAATGACATCCGTCATTTTGTGTCTAAAATAATGGACGTCTTTTAGCCAATGACAGCTGTTGGTACATTATTCTAGTTTAGGAGGACTGATTGGCCTCAGGTGTGTCTTTAATTGAAAAGTCCATTGAATGGAACACTGCATTTTAAAAGAGAAGGAGTCTCAGTCTTTTCTTTATACTTTCCCTCTATTTATGAGCTGCAATTATGTCCTGCTCTTGATTATGCCAGAACAGTGATAGTTCTTATTCATCAGGGTACTATTAAAGTACAATAGAGGTTCTTTGTGGACTCCAGTCTGTGCTTTAGTATAAGGCTATGTTTACACAATGGTTTTCCCTCTCCTTACATCCATCATTTTGAGTTTACAATGACGGACATCATTTTGCTGTTTGGCCGCCCGTCTGTGCAATGATGGTTGTTGGTACATTATTGTAGTTCAGGTGCACTAATTTGAGTGTGTCTTTAATTGAAAAGTCCATTGAATTTAACAGTAAAAACGGTGAAAGGGCGGTGAAAAAAGAAAAACTATCAATTATGCATTAGAATATTGTACTGAACACCAGATGGAACATTTACCAGACTTTCTCATGATTGAAGAGCTGTGCTGTTCCTACTTGTACACCTTTACAGTTGGGATGGAGAAATGCGCTTTTACAGAATAGGAAACTAATGAACTGATATGTGTTATTTAACAGACTTTAGAAACCGTATAGCGTAACATCATCTCAATTTAATCTTTAATGGTTTTATATGTAATTTTTTAAATGCAGATTAGAATCATAATATATATTGTTTTATTATGCATTATTATAATAAAGAATACAAAAAGAAATTGGACCAAGAACACATAAGTTGCTGCTCTGCGGGCCAAAATTGTATTAAAATTTTTCCCCTTTCACCTTTATTTTAATTGTACCTTAGTCAATCAACGTAGCTTTGTCTCCATTTAATGATATCACCTTGGGTTCAAGTAAGAGATTGATTTCTTTTGCAATTACATTTTAACTTCTAGCAGTTGTGACATAGATACATTAATGATATTGTGGGTCACACATTGTTTGAAAAAAGTTGTAGCCCAATACTAAACCTCTGACACCATGCATCTAATTTCCTGTCGCTGCACATGTCAACCGTCCAATTGATTTTGATGGCATTTGCTTATTTGAGTGGATAATGAATATTAAATAAATACCTGGATATGAAAATCAATAATCCACAAGACTATGTGACTGCAGCAAATTTTACTATGTAAGAAAAAATATTTTGAAATAATTTTAAACAAATGCACTTAAAGGAGTCGTATGCTTTGGACCATCCTTTTTTCTTAGATGGTCGCATGATGGTAAGCCCATCATAGGTCCAATATACAAAAGAAAAATTGGAGAGTGAGCACTTCTACCAGCATATGTGAAATAATAAGAAGGATGCAAGAAGCGCTAATAGTACTTACACTTCCGAGGGGTGTTTAGGACCTACTCCACCAAGCCCCAGGATCGCAATCAGTAGGAGCACTCGTAGCTTAGATGGTTTGCAGTTCAGCTTCCACCCTGCAGACCATGGAAGCTGAAGCTTGATATCGTCTTTTGGAAGGGGTAAGGTACCCCAATACGCATGAGGCCTGTCAATAAATGTTATATGCTACACAGCAATTGCACACGAGTTTACCTGTATGAGAAAGTGAAGACTTGAGTGAGTACTACCATTGCTCTTCTAAGTACTGCAGGATGGAAGCTGAACCATGAACCATCTGAGCTATGAGTGCTCCTACTGACTGCAATCCTGGTGTGGGGGGAGTAGGTCCTAAACTCCACTCCAAAGTGTAAGTACTATAAGCGCTTGTCTTGTATCCTTCTCATTATTCCACATGGGCTGGCAGAAGTTTTCTTTTGGATGTTGGATGTTGCTTCCAGGGGAACCTGGTTGTCTTTCTGAAGCAATTCTGGCCAAAAGTGTTTTAGGGCATGATGCATTAAGGAGTGGTGAGGTGTCACCATTCACCAAGTATAAGGTTTGTTTTTTGGTTGTTATTCACATTAAAAGACGGTACCACTCCCAACTCTTTTTTTGGTTTGACGTTCATTTAAGCTCTTCAAAGGGTCTCCCCCTATTGGGATTCCATGTGATCAATCTATGTGTAATCTTTATATTCCTACAAGGTTTAACGTTATAACCCACTAATAGACTATGTTCACACTAAGTAAAAAAAATGTGTAAGTGTAAAAAAAATGTTAGAATAAAAATGTTATAAAAAATAAGATATGGCAACAATTGTCTGTAATTCTTTTAGTGGGTATACTTAATTGCTGTTCCATGCAATAATGTAAATGTATTATGATTTGTAAATTATTTAGATTCCTATTTACTCTATGAAATCATTGTTCAGGAAAAATCACAAAGGCATAGTAATAGTACAACAATTATGGCTATGTTCACACTACGTAACTTTTATGTAAAGAACGGACACTGATTACTATGCAATGCAATGCCGTGCACTGTGTTCACACACCGTTATGTTACCGCCCGTTTTTCAGTGAACAGCACCCGGAAATAATAGCTGTTCACACAATGTGATGTGCGGTGGCGGCCGCACATTATATGGAAGTGAATGGCTAGTTGATTTGCGGGCACACCCAACGGAGCCCGCTAGTCAATGTGTTGAATGAATTCTCCACATGTAGAGTCTACCTTCTCAGGGGTTAGTGACTTCACTGTCAATAGGTGCGGATCCTCAACTGGGCCACAAAACCAACACGTTTCGGAAACTATGTGCGGCTGTCTTTGTCAGAGTTATCTGAATAATACTTTTTTTTATTACAAAGTCGATTCACAATGACCATATGTCTAGTCAATACAGAACTGCCCTACACTTTGTGAATAGTCCAGTGACAAGCCAATACTACTTAAAGTGACTGTACCACCAGACCCAGGCTGAAACACTGGAGACAGGCCGACCCACCCCAGTGGGAAGAAACCCCAGACCCTCCATGATGTGACTCCATTAGAATCAATGGAACCCTATCATAGAGGGGCTGGGGTTTCCTCCCACTAAGGTGTCACATCCGCGGCCGCGGCACATACCTCTCGCCGAGCCGCTGCTGCCCCATCTCCTGCTCTGTGCCGGGGTTCCTCCTCCTCCAGCTCCCTGTCAGCTCGACGGGCGCGTCCCTGTCTCCTAGGGAGCGCGCGCGCGGGCTCTGGTGTAACTTAAAGGGTCACTGTGCCTTTAATTGACTGCTGCTCTGCTCTGAGACTCTCCTATAAATTGCAGCCCTGCCCCACCACAGGTGTTGGAGCCTCTGCATGCTTTCCTTAGGGCTCGTTCACACAGAAAAAAAGCAGCAGAATTTCTGCGCTGAATCAGCGCTGAAATTTCAGTCGTTAAAATAGGTGCAGAGCTAATTTCCATTGTGTTGAATGGAAATTCTGCTCTGCAGTTCACACGGTGGAATTTCCGCACTGAACTTATCCGCTTTCCGCCAGAAGAATGAACATGTTCATTCTTCCGCTAGCTGAAGCCTATACAAATCAATGGGGCTCTGATTTTCCGTTTCAGCGCGGAATACGTGCGTATTCAGCGGGAAATACAAGCGTAATACAAGTGGAAATTACGCGCTGAATCAGCGCGGAAATGGGGAGAAAAGGGGGGGGAGGAGGAATCTAGTATATATTCTGGTATAGTCTAGTTTACTCGCCAAATACTCGCTGAATTTCAGCGCTGAATGCATGCGGATTCAGCGCGGATTCCTCGAGTATTCCGCGCTGAATTTGTCAAGAGCTGATTACGAGCTGAACACTTTCCTAGCGGAATATGCAGGGATTCTGCTTACATTCTGCTCGGAATTCAGCGTCAGTTGATTTCAGGTGGAAATATTTCCTTGCGTAATCCGCCCCTTTTGCTCTGTGTGAACGTAGCCTTAGTGTGTAGTCCCAGCTCTCCTGTATCCAGCCAGTGTATCCTGCCCCTGTATCCTGCCTGTATACTCCTCTCTGTGTATCCTGCCTAGTGTTTCCAGAATACTGCCATCGGCCTACTAGTCTCCAGCTGCACCTCGCCACCACCACTAGCAGCCAAGCAAGGGGTAGCGACCTGGGGGTCGCCTGCCGCAGCAAATCCATCCTGCCTTGTGGCGGGCTCTGGTGAAGACCAGCGACCCCTTAGACTCCGCTCCCTGGTGCGGCTTACGTCATCGCTAGTGGTGGAACAGGGGAACCACAACCCCCAGCGTTACAGTAGGCTCCAACCATGGATCCCGGCGCGGTGCCTGATATCTGTGAGATCGCAAGAGTAGTCACCCAGCAATCTCAACAAATCCAGCAGCAGTCTCAGCAGATACAGCAATTGGCTACTGCCCTATAGCAGCATGCATCAGCACAACAGGCTCCTCCAGCAACTCCACCACCTGTAACATCACCTCTTGGTCCGCACCTACGCCTGGCGCTTCCGTCTAAGTATGGTGGAGACCCCAAGATGTGCAGAGGATTTATCACTCAGTGCGCCATGCATCGAGCTCCTGGCAAACCAGTTCACCACTGAGCGTTCCAAGGTGGCGTTCATTATTAGCCTCTTGGAGGAGAAAGCCCTGGCCTGGGCAACACCATTGTGGGACCGAGACGATCCAGTCACCGCTAACCTCCGGACCTTCCTGACAGAGTTCCGGTGTGTGTTCAAGGAGCCAGATCGAGCCTCATCTGCAGAGACTGCGCTCCTCAACCTGCAACAGGGCAACTCCTCTGTTGGGGAGTATGCGGTGCAGTTCCGCACTCTGGCCACTGAACTAGACTGGAATAACGCCGCCCTAGTGGCCACCTTCAAGAAGGGTCTTTCCAGTCAAGTGAAGGACGTTCTTTCTGGCCGAGACCTCCCATCTTCATTAAATGACCTGATCCACCTGGCTACCCGGATTGATGTCCGGTTCTCTGAGCGCGAGAAGGAGCTTCAGCAAGAACGCCTGCTACATCGTCCTCGCCAGGCATTCCGCCTGGCTCCAGCTTTTCAGAGGCCGTCCGCCCCTGAGCCCTCACCTGTGTTGGAAGAGCCTATGCAGGCGGAGAGAGTGTGCCTGACTCCCGAGGAGAGAACACGTCGCCTGAAGCAGAATCTCTGCCTCTACTGTGCCGGTTCCGGTCATTTCCGCCTGGACTGTCCTCAGCGTCCACAGCAGGCGGAGAAACTGCTGCACCTAGGTCCGGTAGGAGAGGCCTCCCTAGGTGTATATGCTTCCTCTCCACGATTGTCCTTCCCGGTGGTGATCTTGACTCTATCTGGTCGCCAGTTCCAGTCCTCAGCCTTCCTGGATTCCGGCTCCGCAGGAAGTTTCATCGCTGCATCCCTGGTGAAGGAATGGCAAATACCAGTGGTTCCACTTGCCAAAGCCCTGACCATTTCCTATGTCACAGGCGAGTCTCTCAGCGATGTGGTTAGGACCTTTAACCCTTCATTCGGAGAGGATGGTCTTCTATGTTTTGTCCCGCTCTTCTTCGGCCATCTTGTTGGGGTTGCCATGGTTGCAGCTCCATGCTCCCAACCTAGATTGGAAGACCGGGGAGATCTTACGTTGGGGTCCAGAATGTTCTGGCCACTGTCTGAAGACCCCCAGATCCGGCTTCCTTCGTCTTCGCCAGACTCCTTCAAACTTCTGCCTGGCCTACCGGCCGAATACCGGGACCTGGCAGATATATTCTCAGAGAAAGAAGCTGACACTTTACCGCCTCATCGGCCATACGACTGCCCTGTTGATCTCCTTCCAGGTGCCACACCTCCTCGTGGTAGAGTGTGCCCCCTTTCGGTCCCAGAGACTGAGGCCATGGCCGCTTACATCAAGGAGAACCTGCAGAAGGGCTTCATCCGTAAGTCCACCTCTCCTGGATGGATCACTCCGTCCTTGTATTGATTACAGGGGACTCAACAAAGTCACGGTGAAAAATCGATATCCCTTGCCTCTGATTTCTGAGTTATTCGATCGTCTCCGGGGAGCTCGAGTCTTCACTAAGCTGGACCTCGGGGGGCCTACAATTTGATTAGGATCCGTAAGGGCGATGAATGGAAGACCGCCTTCAACACCAGGGATGGGCACTATGAATATCTGGTCATGCCTTTTGGTCTCTGCAACGCCCCAGCGGTCTTCCAGGAGTTTGTCAATGACATGTTCCGGGATCTCCTCTACGTTTGTGTCATTGTGTACTTGGATGACATCCTGATCTACTCCCCTGATATGCAGACCCATGTGACTCAAGTACGCCAAGTACTGCGACGGCTAAGGGCCAACCGTCTGTATGCCAAATTGGAGAAGTGCATGTTCCATCAGTCCAGCCTTCCCTTTCTTGGGTACATAATCTCAGACCATGGTCTACAGATGGATCCAGCTAAACTCTCGGCAGTCCTTCAATGGCCACGCCCCGTTGGGCTCAGAGCCATACAACGCTTCCTGGGGTTCGCCAATTATTATAGACAGTTCATTCCACATTTCTCCACCTTGGTTGCGCCAATCGTAGCTCTTACCAAGAAGAAAGCTGACCCCAAGCGGTGGCCACCCGAGGCTGAACAAGTGTTTGCCAAATTGAAGTCAGCCTTCGGTTCTGCTCCAGTCCTCTCTCGTCCAGATCCCGTCAGGCCATTTTCATTGGAGGTGGATGCCTCCTCTGTGGGCGCCGGAGCTGTTCTCACTCAGAAGGACTCTTCTGGCAAGACTAGGACCTGTGGCTTTTTCTCTAAGACCTTTTCCCCGGCTGAAAGGAACTATACCATCGGAGACCGTGAGTTACTGGCGATTAAGTTGGCCCTGGAGG
The DNA here is from genome assembly GCF_027789765.1 of Dendropsophus ebraccatus. Lineage (NCBI taxonomy): Eukaryota > Metazoa > Chordata > Amphibia > Anura > Hylidae > Dendropsophus > Dendropsophus ebraccatus. The sequence goes on from NC_091455.1 coordinate 168,814,021, forward strand.
AGTGCCATCATCTCCTAGAGGGGGCAAGACACCTAATAAACATCTTCACAGACCACAAGAACCTCCTGTATCTCCAGTCGGCACAACGACTTAACCCCAGGCAAGCCAGGTGGTCCCTTTTCTTCTCCCGTTTTAACTTTGTTATTCATTTTCGTCCAGCGGAGAAGAACGTGAAAGCTGATGCTCTCTCACGGGCTTCCGATGTCCTTGGACAAGAGGACACTCCCTGCCACATCATACCACCAGAATGGCTGATGCCGGTCGCCACCTCTGTTCTCCAGAATGTTCCTGCCGGAAAAACCTATGTTCGCCCAGCGCTCCGAAGGAGAATTCTAAAATGGGGGCACTCTTCGTTGATCGCTGGGCATCCTGGAGCCTGTAAGACGGGGCAACTGATCTCCCGCCACTACTGGTGGCCAAGTCTGTCCAAGGACGTCAAGGACTTTGTGGCTTCCTGCACCACGTTTGCCCAAAACAAGTCCCCTCGACAGAGACCAGCCGGCCTGCTGCAGCCTTTGCCCATTCCAGAGCATCCTCGGGCACATATTGCTATGGACTTCATTACCGATCTTCCGCCTTCTAAAGGAAACTCCGTGATCTGGGTGGTTACCGATCGGTTCTCCAAAATGTCGCATTTCGTACCTCTGCCTCGTCTGCCTTCTTCCCCTTGCCTGGCCAACCTGTTTTTCCAACAAATCTTCCGGTTGCATGGTCTACCACAACATATCGTTTCCGACAGAGGACCTCAATTCATCTCCCGGTTTTGGCGTGCTCTCTGTTCCCAGCTCCAGGTCAAATTGGACTTTTCTTCGGCCTATCACCCGGAGTCCAACGGGCAGGTTGAGAGGATCAATCAAGTTCTAGGGAACTACCTACGGCATTTTGTTTCTGCTCGCCAGGACAACTGGGCTAACCTACTTCCCTGGGCAGAGTTCTCCTATAACCACCTAGACTCAAGTTCCACCGGCAAGTCACCGTTCTTTATTGTCTACGGTCGTCACCCTATTCCCCCGCTACCTCTATCCGCATCTACTGAGGTACCAGCCATGCAGGAACTAGTAAGAGACTTAAAGTCCATCTGGGAGCAGACACGCCAATCCCTGATACATGCAACCGGTCTAATGAAAGTGCAGGCAGACAAGAAGAGGAGACCTGCCATAACCTTCAATCCAGGTGATAAAGTCTGGTTGTCGGCCAAGCACGTTCGATTGAAGATCCCTAGTTACAAGGTAGGTCCACGTTTCCTTGGTCCATTCACGGTCCTGAGGCGCATCAATCCGGTCGCCTATAAACTACGCCTGCCTCCTACCATGCGAATCCCGAACTCTTTCCATGTCTCGCTCTTAAAGCCAGTGGTCCTCAACCGTATTTCCAGTAAACCCTCCTCTTCTCCTCCACAAGCAGTCTCTGATGACATCTATTCTGTTAAGGACATCCTCTGCATGCTTTCCTTAGTGTGTAGTCCCAGCTCTCCTGTATCCAGCCAGTGTATCCTGCCCCTGTATCCTGCCTGTATACTCCTCTCCGTGTATCCTGCCTAGTGTTTCCAGAATACTGCCATCTGCCTACTAGTCTCCAGCTGCACCTCGCCACCACCACTAGCAGCCAAGCAAGGGGTAGCGACCTGGGGGTCGCCTGCCGCAGCAAATCCATCCTGCCTTGTGGCGGGCTCTGGTGAAGACCAGCGGCCCCTTAGACTCCGCTCCCTGGTGCGGCTTACGTCATCGCTAGTGGTGGAACAGGGGAACCACAACCCCCAGCGTTACATAAGGGTGGATCGACCCGCCTCCAGTGCTTCAGTCTGGGCCTTGTGGTACAGTCACTTTAAATAAAATTATTAATCCAGTCGTTGTGCCTCTGCATGAACAACATAGGACTAATTTTATTTTTATAGATGACAGTGCTCTAGCTAATCTAGGTCATATGATTAGGGAATGGCTGCTGGAGACTGGGATACCTCAAATGGAGTGGCCTGTACTTTCTCTAGACCTGATTTCTATAGAAAACTAGAGATCAACTAAGTCTCCATGTAGAGGCTCCTAACTCTGTTCCCCAGAACACCCCCCCCCACACACACACACACAGAAGGGCCACCCTTCGAGAACAGTGCGATGTCTTGTCTCAGAGGACAATAAGTAGACTAGTGAACAGCATGAGACGTGGTTCTCAAGCTGCAGTTGATGCTCAAGGGCAATGACAATTTATTGAGACACTGATATGTATTGTTGGGGTGTACTCACCACTGTTGTTGGCTTTCGTTTCAACAAATTGTTTGAAATGAGAAAATCAGTACTACTTAAAGCAAATGTACCATCAGGTACATCGCTTTTTTTTTTTTTTACATTAGCAGATCGAATTGAAATGGGGATTTTTTTTAGAAACTATGGATGATTCCTGCGATGGGCGCCATTCTTTTTCCGTGCATCAGCACGCTCAGACCCCGCCTCCCCCCAGTGTAATGATATCCCCTCCTCTATCTAATGCTTCTCCATTACAATCAATAAAGCCACGTCACAGAGGGGTGGGGATATGGTCACACTGGGGGGGGGGGCAGTGCTTCGAGCTAGGCCGATGCAAGGGAAAAGACTGGTGCCTAGTGCGGGAACCAGGCAGTGCTTGAAAAAAGGGCCACACCACCGGATCCCTGTGCCAGCCCCAATCTGTTAATGTAAAAAAAATGTACCTGATGCTACATTTGCTTTAAATGCCTTAATTGTATGATATGATATCACTGTAGCTTAAACTTTTTTTCCTAGAAATTTAATTTGCACGCTAAATATCACTAACTTTTTGTTTGCGTCTCAAACTTTTTGTTCTCGGGCTTCACCAGGGAATCTATGTTAATGCTGGGGTCTTATCAACAAGCACATACAAATACGCAGCATCAATATCACAGAGCAGTGGCAAATAAGCACCACAGTGCAGGAATAAATACTGTTCCACCTGTAGTAAACCAACAGTGCTATGCTGCAAAAAATACTTCTCTACTAGTGATAAATCCATCAAAAAAGAAAAAAAAACTCTCTACCTTTAGTAACCCAACACCACATACTGCCCCACGTGTAGTTATCTAACACCACAGTGCAGAAATAATCACTGTTTCTCCTGTAGTAAACTAAAACCACAGTTCTGGAACAAATATTGCTCCACTCTTAGTAAACTAACACTGCAGTGCAGCAATAAATACTTTTCTATTAGCAACAAACTAAAACCACAGTGTTAAAAGAAAATCTATGTGTGTGTGTGTGTGTGTGTGTGTGTGTGTTTGTGTATAACCCAACATCACACTGCAGAAATACATACTGCTTCACGTGCAGTAACTTAATGTCACACAGCACCAATACATACTGCTCCACCTGTAAATCAGCACCACAGTGCAATAGCAGCAGTCCCACCCACCCATATACTCACCTGACATATTCACACATACACAAAAAGAGAAACACACAAACAGCAGCACTGTTTACCTTCTTCACCTCCTCATCCTGTGACAGCTTCCCCCTCCTCTCCCTTGTAATACACTAACTTTAAGGAGGGAGTTTTTTTTCCATCCTTCAGCAGCTATCCTGCACTCTATCTTATACTTATCAACTTATTACTTATCAACTGGTTTCAGAAAGTTATATAGATTTGTAATTTGCTTCTATTTAAAAATATCAAATCCCATACTTCCAATATTTATTAGCTGCTGTATGTCATGCAGGAAGTGATGTTTTCTTGTTAGTCTGACACAGTGCCCTCTGCAGGAACTGTCCAAACCAGGAGAGGTTTTCTATGGGGATTTGCTACTGCTATGGAAAGTTCCTGTCTCGGACAGAGGTGTCAGCAGAGAGCACTGTGCCAGACTGCAAAGAAAACACCTCTTCCTGAGGGACATACAGAAGCTGATAAGTATGGGAAGACTTAAGATTTTTAAATAGAAGTACATTTAAAATCTATATAATTTTCTGAAACCAGTTGATTGAAAAGAAAAAGGTTTTGCTGTAGTACCTCTTTAAAGTTCTTTGGAGCCATGTAAAGAAAAAAAAATTGCAAAATAAATATATGATTTTCTTCTGCAGTACACGGACAACAGTCAACTCTCTATGTTATTTACCCAATATTTTGGAAATTTTTTTCAAGACATTCTCTATATGTTTTATAGAAATATGAATATTTTATTATTTTATAGATGGATCAAACAGCAAGCCATGTCATTAGATCAAACCATACATGACACTTTTTTGTTCTCACCTTGGTACATTGAGCGGTCTCACTAATGTTAGACAGGTTGGCTGCTTGCTAGTATAAATGGGGTTGCCTGTCTGACAACCCCATTTAAAAGGCTGAACTTTCAAGTCTATGTATCCAAGGCAACCAATCTGTCTGCAATGTCTAAAAGAACTCAAAGCTGGATGGGTACAGTGCTGACAGCATAGAAAGAAAGCTAGGAAAAGTCACGCCATGTTGCTCCTTACTGCATATTAGTCGGATTTTGCTAACATACTTTTTTTAGGAAAGGAACCACATTATATAAGTTGTCCTAACTTCATACCCACAGAGTATAAGTTTGCCCAGATGGGAAAAACTTTTTTAATTCAATAATCAGTTAAAAAAGATGTTATTCTTGGACTGGTTTGGGGAACCCAGATTAATAGATTTTTAAAAACTAAAAAGGAAATTTAATGACTATGTATAGAGACGAGCAAACCTGAAGACTTGGCATTTCACTCCTGATGGCCTATGGCTGTATCTGTGCATTGCAGGCAGTCCTAGGGCTGCATCAATCTTCTTCAGCCACCAGGAGTCAAATATTAAAGGGCTAATCCAGTGAAAATCTTTTTCTTTCAAATCAACTGGTGTCAGAAAGTTATAAAGATTTGTATTTTACTTCTATTTAAAAATCACAAGTCTTCCAGCACTTATTATCTGCTGTATGTCCTGAAGGAAATGTTGTTTTCTTTTCTGTCTGACACACTGCTCTCAGCTACCACCTATGTCTGAGACAAGAACTGTCCAGAGCAGTAGCAGATCCCCATAGAAAACCTCTCCTGTTCTGGACAGTTCCTATCTTGGACAGAGGTGGCAGCAGAGATCACTGTGTCAGACTGAAAAGAAAAAAACATACAGCAAGACATACAGCAGCTGATAAGCAATGAAAGCTGACCTGAGATTTTTAAATAGAAGTAAATTACAAATCTATATAACTTTCTGAAACCAGTTGATTTGAAAGAAAAAGATTTCTTTCAAATCAACTTTGAAGTGTTTAGGGTTTCGCGAAACCAAACTTACTGTAAATTCGCTAATCTCTACTATAGATGTGTCAAAGTTTATCAAGTTCTACATAATCAACAGAAAAAGTAAGTTTCTATCTCAGTATAGAAGGGCAATTCTTTACTGTAGGAGCTGTGGAGGATACTTTAGTGGTGAATTCATTAAAATTTGAAAAGAGACCACAATGCCTTTAATAAAGGTAACTATCTTACATCCTATGAATACCAGGTTTGTTGATGTTGGGAATTATTCTGCTTGTTAAAGTTGGAGTCAGGGGTGACTTTTCTCCTATTGCCCCTTAGCTTTTTTCTTAATTGAAACAACAGAAAAGATCTTCTTTTTTAACCTTACTAACTACGATATATACTTTAGTATCTTCCAGGCTGTAGAACAGTACAAACCTTGATTCTTTGGTAAAGGTCAAAAAATACAAGTCATTTTATTCTGTTGAGAGTGTAATTGTTGTTGGTGACTACAAATACAGCATAATATATTTTCTCCTATCGGCTTGTTAACATAAAATGGTTTGCCTGTTCACTGCCACTAATGTACGTGTTTTCTCAATAAGTAGACCACTGAACCTTATTTTTCTTATAATACCAATGCGTTAGTAGGAAGTTCCAATTTTCTCTTTATAAACTGAGTTGTAATGCAATTTATGACAAGGCTTCAATGGCAAAAGGTTAATAGGTTATACTAGATGGATTGAACTCCGAATAAAGTGACACGATTGCTCTTATAATCTAATTTTTCATTTGATACAGTATGCAGATTGTACAAGCATTGAAAGAAATATATTCAGCGTTTAGCATGGTTTAAAGGTCAGAAAATGCTGACAATAGTTCTACAAAGTAACCTGCTAATAGCCAACAAATAATAGGCCAAGCAACAGAGGGGAACAGCAGAAAATCTAAGAATGCAAAGTTAAATACCATTGCCTGGTCCAATGACCAAGACCAACAGAATACCAATAAGGGTTGTGTTACTGTCAATTGAAATTAATAGAAGTTGTTTCATGTATATACACAGTCACCGACCCTGGATTCTCGGGAACTAAATAAACAGCGGCTGGTCTGGCAAACCACATTGTTGGGAATATGAACAGACTGTACAGTTCCATCATTCATTACATTGGCTACCCAGACCTGTGGTAGTTACTTGATGATCACTGCTCTCTCTGTGCATTGCAACCCTAGAAATACGATGGTCTGCCAACAGGTAGAGATGTTATGTACTTTATTAAACGGACCAGTTGCTTTAGTAATTTCTTTTTCAGAGCAGTTTAGGGAGATCCCTAGTCATGGTGTGGGGGTTGTTTCTACAGCCCACACATTAGAACTGTATGCTGTCATTTTACAGCAATGTGTCTTGCAGTAAGCTATTGCATTTTTGTTTTAATTGTTGTATATTTTGTTTACACATCCCTTCAGGGGGCGAAATGTACAAAAATTAGAATTAAAAAATTAAATGGGTTACTTGAAGGTGAACCAGACAACCTCTGCTCTGCACCTCGAGCACTTAAGCATTAAAAAACTTGAGAAATGAGCACTCGAGCATTTTAGTACTCACTCAACACTAGTTATTGTCAATTGGGTATAGCTTATTGATGAACTTTTTTTTTGCATGTTAAAGGATACCTCTCACTTACCCACAGCAGGATCCTTCGAAAAATTTCTGTAGGGAGACGGTCCTTTTCTGTTGGAGCCGTGGTACGGAATTCCTGCAAGCGCTGTAAGCGCCATAGACTGCACTGTAATGGAATTGCAATGCAATCATTGGCACTTCTGTACCACGGCTCATGTCAGAGGACAACCGCCTATGTGCAGCATTTTTTCGGAGGATCCTGACACAGTCATGAACGGAGGGATATCCTTTAATATAGGGTCATCGTTGTTTATGCAATGTGTTTATACAATGTTTACAACATTTTAATTTTTTCACATTTTGTAATGTTGCGGCCTTGTGATAAAATAAGAACAATAATTGCTAATTTGCTGAAAAGGAAAATCTAAATTTTGCATTGACATATATATTAAGACCCTGTACTTACTACTTGGGTAAGGCACCCCTGGCAGTGATTACAGCCTCCAGCTTCTTGGCTATGATGCCAGAAGGTTTACACACCTGGATTTGGGGATTTTATGACATTTTCTCTGCAGATTCTCTAAAGCTCTGTCTGGTTGGATGAGGACTGACAATAAAAAGTCACAATGGTTGACTCTTTTAAAGTTGCTGCCATCTGCACACAGGATCTCTGGAGCTCAGCCAGAGTGACCATTGAGTTCTTAGGTTCTTAGTCATCTATCTTAAAGGCTTTCTTCCCCAGTTACTTAGTTTAATGCAAAGGCCACTGCTAGTAAGAGTTCGTGTTGTTCTTCTATTTAAGAAGAGTACTGTTGTCTTGTGCTCTGTTCTTTATACCTTTCTCCAGTTATTGTAGTTCTTTCCTACAGTATTTATGGCTTGTTATTTGCTTTCTCCTATCCAATCAACTGAGTTCACCAGAGGACACTCCAATAAAGGTGTAGAAAAATGTATAAAATAAAAAGAAATGGGAGGTATGTCTGGTAAATTTTAGTTTTTCCTTTTTAATTTTCAAATATTTCTAAAATTCTGTTTTTACTTTCTTATTATGGGATATTAGGTGCAGATTTATTGGGAGGAAAAAAATTGATTTGATTTAAGCACAAGACTATAACATAAAATGTGGAAAATGAAAGGGGTCTGAAGACATTTCATGTGTACTAATATTTATGTTTCTGTAATGTGTAGGGCAGCACAGTAGTTCAATGATTATTCAGGTCCTGGGATCACATCCCATCAAGGACACCATCTGCAAGGAGTGTTCTTCCTATCTTTATAAGGGCCTTCTCCGGGTAATCCGGCTTCCCCCTGACTTTCAAAAACATACAGATTGGTAAAAGGTGGAATTTAGATTGTGAGCCCTAATGAGGACAGGGACCGACTTGATGACAAGCTATGTAAAGCACCGTGGAATAAGTTGTTGCTAAATACACAAGGAAATTATTATTTTTTATTATATGTGACATATATGTGACATATTGTAACGCCTGGAGTAGTGGATCCACTGGACCGTCACCAGCGATGGCACTAACCTCACCAGGGAGCGGAGTCTAAGGGGCCGCTGGTTTTCACCAGAGCCCGCCGCAAGGCGGGATGGACTTGCTGCGGCAGGCGACCCCCAGGTCGCTACCCCTGGCTTGGTTGCTGGTGATGGCAGGCGAGGCGTGGCAGGAGCAGTAGGCAGGAGATGGTAGTGGCAGAGGTCTGTAGTCGTGACCGCAGGAGACAGGCTGAAGACAGGAGCAATTGAGTAACGGGGAAGCAGGAACCAGGAACAAGGACTAGGGACCAGGTAGCGGACAGGAATCAGGAACAACAGGGAGCTGGGCCAAACGCTATGGGAAGCATGTAGAGGCTCCAACACAAGGGACAGGGCATGCTGGGATTTATAGGGGAGTGATTGGTGCAACTAACCAATTAGGGACGCACTGCCCCTTTAAATCTGAGACAGCCGGCGCGCGCGCGCCCGAGGAGGCGGGGACGCGCGCGCCGGCCGGCACAGCGACGGACAGGAGCGTGGAGAGGTAAGGCGCCCCCCGGGGCCGAAGTGACAGCAGCGCCGGGTCCCTGCCTACGGACACCGGCTGCTGCATGGGGCAGTGGGGAGTCGCGGGGGCGGCCCGGAGCACGGGACGCCGCCGCGGCCGTAACAGTACCCCCCCCCCTTTGGCCTCCCCCTCTTTCTGGCCTGTAGGAACCTCTTGATGAGGTCTTGGTCCAGGATGTTAGCCTCGGGTTCCCAGGACCTCTCCTCAGGACCAAATCCTTTCCAGTCCACTAGGAAGGATCGTCTTCCTCTGACAGTTTTCATAGCCAGAATGTCTTTGACAATGTAAACGTCATCAGAGACGGCTTGTGGAGCAGAGAGCGAAGCCTTATCGGAGAACCGGTTGAGGACCACTGGCTTTAAGAGGGAGACATGGAAGGCGTTTGGAATCCGCATCGTAGGGGGTAGGCGGAGTTTGTAGGTGACAGGGTTGAGGCGTTTTAGCACCGAGAAAGGACCGAGGAATCGAGGACCCAACTTGTAGCTGGGAATCTTGAGTCGGACATATTTGGCCGAGAGCCAGACTTTGTCACCAGGGAGAAAATTCATGGCGGGTCTTCTTCTCTTATCCGCCTGGTCCTTCATGCGGACAGATGCCTTGAGCAGAGATTGTCGAGTCTGTTCCCAGATTGACTGCAGGTCAGATAACAACTCCTCCACGGCTGGGACCTCAGAGGATGGAGAGAGAGGCAGAGGAGGACGAGGGTGACGTCCATAGACCACATAGAAGGGTGACTTGCCTGTGGAGCTTGAGTCCAGATGATTGTAGGAAAACTCTGCCCAAGGAAGCAGACTGGACCAGTTGTTCTGGCGAGCGGAGACGAAATGTCGAAGATAATTGCCAAGGACCTGATTGACCCTCTCCACTTGCCCATTGGTCTGGGGATGATAGGCCGAAGAGAAGTCCAGCTTCACTTGGAGTTGAGAGCAGAGAGCACGCCAGAATCTGGAGACAAATTGTGAGCCTCGGTCAGAGACTATATGAAGAGGAAGACCATGGAGGCGGAAGATATGCTGAAAGAACAGCTGGGCCAGGCGAGGGGCTGATGGTAATCCAGGAAGAGCCACGAAGTGGGACATCTTGGAGAAGCGGTCCGTGACAACCCAGATGACTGTGTTACCCGCAGATGGAGGTAAGTCTGTGACAAAGTCCATGCCTATATGGCACCAGGGGCGGTCTGGGACTGGCAAGGGCTGAAGTAGGCCGGCAGGTCTTTGATGAGAGGACTTGTTTCTGGCACAGATGGTACAGGACGCCACAAAGTCTTTGACATCCAGGAGTAGGCTAGGCCACCAGTAGTGGCGGGAGATCAGTTGCCCGGTCTTTAGAACTCCCGGATGCCCGGCCACCATAGAGGAATGACCCCATTTCAAGATGCGTTTACGGAGTGCGGGGCGCACATAAGTCTTACCGGGAGGCAACTGCTGCAGAGTAGAAGTGGCAACTGGTACTAGGCGATCAGGAGGTATTATGTGTCGAGGAGATTCCTCTTGCCCCATAACATCGGATGCTCGGGATAACGCATCGGCCTTGATATTCCTCTCGGCTGGACGGAAATGAATGGTGAAGTTGAACCGAGAGAAGAAGAGGGACCACCTGGCCTGCCGGGGATTGAGGCGTTGAGCCGATTGGAGGTAGAGGAGGTTCTTGTGGTCCGTGTATATGTTAACGGGATGTTTAGCCCCCTCTAGGAGATGACGCCACTCCTCCAGTGCCAGCTTAATAGCCAGGAGTTCCCGATCTCCTATCGTATAGTTCCTCTCGGCAGGGGAAAAAGTCTTAGAAAAGAACCCGCAGGTTCTGGTCTTGCCTGATGTGTCCCTTTGCGAGAGGACTGCTCCGGCGCCCACAGAGGAAGCATCAACTTCAAGAGAAAACGGCTTGGAGATATCCGGGCGAACTAGAGCAGGAGCGGAGGCAAAGGCAGACTTTAGGCTATTGAAGGCATGTTCGGCCTCGGGAGGCCAGCGTCTAGGATCCGCCTTCTTCTTTGTGAGAGCCACTATGGGTGCAACCAGGGTAGAGAAGTGAGGGATGAATTGCCGATAGTAGTTGGCAAATCCAAGGAATCGTTGGATAGCTCTAAGTCCCTCAGGACGAGGCCACTGGAGAACAGCTGAGAGCTTGGCAGGATCCATCTGTAGGCCCTGGTCGGAGACAATGTATCCAAGAAACGGCAGGCTGCGCTGATGGAAAACGCACTTCTCCAGCTTGGCATACAAACGGTTGGCCCGTAGTCTCCGTAGAACCTGTCGTACATGGGACACGTGGGTCTGCTGGTCGTGGGAGAAGACCAGGATGTCGTCAAGATAGACTATGACGCAGACATAGAGGAGATCGCGGAATAAATCATTCACGAATTCCTGGAAGACCGCTGGGGCGTTGCATAGGCCGAATGGCATGACCAGATATTCGTAGTGCCCATCTCTGGTGTTGAAAGCGGTCTTCCATTCGTCTCCTTCACGAATACGGATCAGGTTATACGCTCCCCTGAGATCCAACTTGGAGAAGATCCTAGCTCCACGGAGACGGTCGAATAGTTCTGGGATTAGCGGAAGAGGATAGCGGTTCTTGACAGTCACCTTATTTAAGCCCCGGTAGTCTATGCATGGGCGGAGGGAACCGTCCTTCTTCTGCACAAAGAAAAATCCAGCGCCAGCGGGAGACGTGGATTTACGGATGAAGCCCTTCTGTAAGTTCTCCCGGATGTAGGAGGACATGGCTTCCGTCTCGGGCACAGAGAGAGGGTATACTCGACCTCGTGGGGGAGAAGTTCCAGGAAGAAGGTCTATAGGGCAATCATAGGACCGATGAGGTGGTAGAGAGTCTGCCTCCTTGGCCGAGAAGACATCCATAAAGTCTTGGTATTCGTGCGGTAGACCAGACAAAGGCTTGGCATTAGCAGGTGACCTCGTAGAGCACTTGGGTTGAGGAGGTCTCAGACACCTATTTGGACAGTCCTGGCCCCAGCTGAGAACCTCCCCAGTTCTCCAGTCCAGCTTAGGGGTATGTAATTGCAGCCAAGGAAGACCCAGCAAGATGGCGGAAGAGGAATGGCGCAAGACGTAGAAGGAGATCCTCTCCTGATGTAAGGCGCCCACCTGGAGGACTAGGGGTTCAGTCTGGCAGTGCACAGCTTCGGTAAGAATCTCGCCCGTGATCGAAGAGATAGACCGGGGTTGGGCTAGCTGTATCACGGGTAGCCGCCATCTTTGGACCAACGAAGCAGAAATGAAACTGCCAGCAGCGCCAGAGTCGATGAGGGCAGTAGTCAGGAGAACTTGCCCTGAGGGTGTCTGGATGGAGACTGGCATAGTCAATCTTGGAGAGGTGGCATTCACACCTAGGGAGACCTCTCCCACTGGACCTAGGTGCGAGCGTTTCCCGGACGCTGAGGACGTTGGGGACATCTCTGCCGAAAGTGATCAGCGCCACCGCAGTATAGGCAGAGATTCAGCTCTAGTCGACGGGCCCTTTCTTCAGTCGTCAAGCGAGCTCGATCCACCTGCATAGGAACTTCTGGAGACGACTGGGGCATAGGAGCAACGGGATTTTGGAATACCGGTGCCAACCGAGGATGGCGACGGGGCAGGCTCAGACGCCGTTCTTGTCGGACCTCCTCCTCTCTCTCGGAAAACCTGGTGTCGACTCTGGTAGCCAGTAGGATGAGTTCGTTCAAGGAGGTAGGAAGGTCTCGGGCAGCGAGCACATCTTTCACTCGAGTAGAAAGGCCCTTCTTGAAGGTGGCTAATAGGGCGGCCTCGTTCCAGTCCAATTCAGCTGCCAGGGTGCGGAACTGGATGGCATAGTCACCAACAGAGGAGCTCCCTTGAGAGAGGTTGAGGAGAGCTGTCTCAGCTGAAGTAGCACGGGCAGGTTCCTCAAAGACGGAGCGAAACTCGGCCAGGAAGGTTCGGAGATTGGCAGCAACAGGGTCATCTCGGTCCCACAGCGGCGTGGCCCAGGCCAGAGCTCTACCCTACAATAGGCTAATGATGAAAGCCACTTTAGAGCGCTCGGTGGGAAACTGACTACTTAAAAGTTCAATATGCATGGTGCACTGAGCCAGGAATCCCCTGCACAACTTGGGATCGCCTCCATATTTAGTCGGGAGGGCCAGTCGAAGTCTCGAGGTGGCTGCTGGTGGTGGTGAGCGCTGGGCTGTAGCATGCTGCTGTAGGGCGGCAGTCAATTGCTGGATTTGCTGCGACTGTTGCTGGATTTGTTGAGCCTGTTGCGCGACCACTCTGGCGACGTCACGGAGATCAGGCACCTCGCCGGGATCCATGGTTGGAGCCTACTGTAACGCCTGGAGTAGTGGATCCACTGGACCGTCACCAGCGATGGCACTAACCTCACCAGGGAGCGGAGTCTAAGGGGCCGCTGGTTTTCACCAGAGCCCGCCGCAAGGCGGGATGGACTTGCTGCGGCAGGCGACCCCCAGGTCGCTACCCCTGGCTTGGTTGCTGGTGATGGCAGGCGAGGCGTGGCAGGAGCAGTAGGCAGGAGATGGTAGTGGCAGAGGTCTGTAGTCGTGACCGCAGGAGACAGGCTGAAGACAGGAGCAATTGAGTAACGGGGAAGCAGGAACCAGGAACAAGGACTAGGGACCAGGTAGCGGACAGGAATCAGGAACAACAGGGAGCTGGGCCAAACGCTATGGGAAGCATGTAGAGGCTCCAACACAAGGGACAGGGCATGCTGGGATTTATAGGGGAGTGATTGGTGCAACTAACCAATTAGGGACGCACTGCCCCTTTAAATCTGAGACAGCCGGCGCGCGCGCGCCCTAGGAGGCGGGGACGCGCGCGCCGGCCGGCACAGCGACGGACAGGAGCGTGGAGAGGTAAGGCGCCCCCCGGGGCCGAAGTGACAGCAGCGCCGGGTCCCTGCCTACGGACACCGGCTGCTGCATGGGGCAGTGGGGAGTCGCGGCGGCGGCCCGGAGCACGGGACGCCGCCGCGGCCGTAACACATATATTACACACATTGTAAAATATACAGATCTAAATGTAATGCAAATGCACAAGGACAGCATGAAAAAGAAATTCTTGCTCACTGGTGAAGAGTAATCTGATTGATACATGAGTTCATGTGAATTTCCTCCCTTCAAGACTTTATTCTTGCATCAATGGATGAGCGAAATGCCTATTCCAGGTAGACATAACCTCTTTATTATTATGCCTTCATACTTTTTTATATTTTAATATTTTATTGTGCTCTGCTTGGTAGCTGCATCTCAGATCTAAGCCACTTGAGTAATAAGCATATGTCATGTTCAAAAGTATTAGAGCAGTGTTCATTCAGTAGTGAACCTCAATGTTTATTTTGACATTCTGATATAAAGGAAGTCTAATCTTCTGGATAAAATGAAGTTTAATCTTCTGACATTACCTTCCATTTCAGAAGACCAGCATACATAGTTAGAAGGTTTTGCCTGTATAACATCCAAAGATTTTTTTTTTGTATTCTCTAAATATTATTCTTTTAAACAATGTGCATCGATAATTAATGCATTATACATGTTGCATCATCAATATTGTATTATACATATCGGATAAGCATGAGCCTGGAAACCTTGTGGAGATATTAGGAATGCATCTCATAAATTGATGGTTCAGTAGCACATCAGATACATAGGATGTGGGAATAGTTTGCTTGTCAAAACTGAATTAAATGATTGGCTGTTTTATTGAATGATATAATGAAGAGCCACAGTTGCATCCAAACCACATAACCATAGTATATTTAATTATCATAGTGTCAGCTTAAATAGATAGATAGATAGCTTTAATAAAAAGATTGAGTTAACTGATGAAAAACTTAATGTACCTGTAAAAGATAGATCGATAGATAGATAGATAGATAGAAAGATAGCTTTAATAAATAGATTGAGTTAACTGATGAAAAATTTAATGTACCTGTAAAAGATAGATAGATAGATAGATAGATAGATAGATAGATAGATAGACTGGAACTGGTTTCAAATTTAAAGCAAAAACAAAAACAAAAAAACCTTACCTACCTACCCTGGTTCCCTGTAACTCCTAATACAGTTCCTTCATACGGTCTTCCTATTATATTCACTTCTCCCTCCTCTTCAGATGACCTGCCCACTCAGTCAATCACTGGCCACAGCATTGTCCCATCTTGGCCAGTGATTGGCTGAGTGGGAAGGTCCTTTTGAAACATCTCCTCTCCAAAACAGGAAGAAGAGATGAGCAAGGGGCCAGAAGGAGCTGCAATGGGAGCTGTGAGGAACTGGAATAGGTGAGTATTTCCTTTTTAATTTGTATGCCAATAAAAATTGTTACTGGAATATCCCTTTGAGTTGAGTTACACTATTTGCATGATGTGCAATGGCTACCTATGGTTACACATAATACTGCAGGTATACTGTACCTACTGATTATAATATAATCCAGTACGTTATTACAATGCACCAAAGACTTCAACTCTGCTACATCTGCACATGGATTGGTACGTGTTTGCACAAATAATTAGTATTCTTTCAACAATGATTGAAAAAGACTTTACAAAGTTAAATATGTTATTTGTCTTCTATAATCAGTAACTGTAAACTATTCACAGGTATGCTGTTCACTGTAAGGCTCAGTTCACACTCTGTAAAGTGCAAACATAAAAAGGCTATAAAATAGGTATAAAAGGGGCCACTTTTCAGTGAATAATGTGGTCTTTTAAAAGTGGCCATGGGTGAACATACTGTATAAAAAAGGCCAGAACTCCAACTTTTATAAAAAACATTATTAGAGTAAAAAAAAAAAAGCCAAGTTTTATACCTATTTTATGGCAGTCTTTTTTAAGTATGTGAAACATTTTTTTTTTTTGCTTTTTTCTGTATTCTATATACAAAACATGTAATCCATATAATAAATACACAAACAAAATACACATCATGTAACTTCAATATATTATTAAAAATGTAAAAGAAAAAAATTCTAAAACTAATGGCTTTAACAGCTCCTATAACATATATACATGTCTCCCCATCCATGTAACCTTGAGTCTCATAGAAGAATATAATTTTTTTTTTATTAAATGAAGCTGTAGTGAGTCAATATGTGTTGGGTAAAATATGATTTAAGAACAGAGTTAAGCCTTAAGTGAGGCATATTTGCAGATGAAATCTGGATTCCCTTTCTGCATGGTTGGTCAGAATTATAATTAATTCTCCCTTGGATTAGAGATTCAGTACTGGATTAGTCTATCATTGATGACAGCATACTGCATCCTTCCAATGTGATATGCTTAAATTAAAAGAGTGCATTAACTTGGGTCATCTGTGTATGATCTAGATCACCACAAGTAATCTACCGAAATGAGTTAAACAAAACGCTATATTATTATATTAGTAGTTTCACTGCACAGAAAAGAGATCAATGTAAGATATATCAGTAATTAGTAACAAATATTGGGACCCTTTATCCAAACTATACAGCAGCTGTTTACAAAGACATTTGACCCATAGGATTTTAGTCCAATATGAACTATTTTTTTTTTATATATATATTGAAATCAACTCCAACTTTGTAGCAGCCATCATGAAGGAGTACACAATAGTCTTAACCATGTAGCTTAGAGGATTTGAAACTTTTTTGCTATTCACTTTGGTAACATAGAGTTAAGATAAACCAGTAGATGTATTAAACAGTCTTATCGAAAACCATTGATAAGTACTAAAAGGAAACTACGCCAAGTGACAAGCTAAGCTTTGCTGTACTGACAATTTAGCATTTCCACATCTCTATGTGATTTTAGGATTTCACAAGTA